>NC_064829.1:72797513-73100544 GCF_024166365.1 Elephas maximus indicus | reverse complement strand
AAACCTCATACCACCAAGAAAGCAGCACTGGGAGCAGAGTGCATCCTTTGGACCTGAGCTTCCTGTCCTGAGATGCTCCCAGACCAAGGGAAAACAGATAACAAAGACCTTCCTTCAGAGCCGACAGAGAAAGAAAGCTTTCTCCTGGAGCTGACACCTTGAATTTGGACTTGTATCCTAGTAGACTGAGAGAATAAATTTCTCTTTGTTAAAGCCATCCAATTGTGGTATTTCTGTTATAGCAACACTAGACAGAAGCTAAGGGAAGAGTGTGTTTCTTTTTTAGCTCTCAACACATTTTTAAACTGCTAGGTTTGGGGTTGGCAAGAACATATGGAAGACAATATGTAAGACCCATGGGTGGTATTCTTTCTGTTAGAAAGGTGTGCTTATAAAGGACTAGCTCAGGAAATGAAAGATGCACTATAGGTCATGAGTACTCTGGTGGTCACAGAGTATTATTCTATTCTTTCTTTGGGAATTTTGAGTTTGACAGACCTTCAGTCCTTGATTTAATGCACGTACACATGGTCCCATTTTAATAACTGGTGCATAACTGACTACACTAACAAAATTAATCTAACATATGGAAAAAAAAAATTTAGGTAAGCATGAAGGAAAATTCTAGGTTAATTTGAGATTGAAGAGATTACAATTAAGTGTTTAAAAATGTTTATCTAGCTGTTTTTGTGTGAGGGGTTGTAGATTGGTAGGGAGAAATGTTAAAGTCAGGACTCAGCTAAGAAGGCTGGAACAGCATCCAGGCAATTAATAACTGTTGCATGGACAGTTAATGACAAGATAATTGAAGGGGCATAAACTAATTAGAAGCTTATTTAGGAGGTAGAATTCACAGGACATGGTAATTGATAGGATGAAGAGAGAGAGTGGGGAAATTCAGCATAACTCTCACATTCATGGCTTGGGTAACTGGGTATAAATAAAGGTGTTTATTGAAAGAGAGAAAATCGTGAGGAGAAAATGTGCTGGTAGGTAAATATTAGGTGACTGGCATGTTGAATTTGAGTTGGCTGTGGGGCAGTCCATTAGAGGTAATCATTGTGGAGTTGTGTATGTGAGTCTGGAGCTCACAAAAGTGATCTGAGCTTGAGGTATCAATGGTGTTCAAATAACTGGAAAGCAGTTAAAACATGTGATTACCCAGGGAAATTGTTAAGTTAAGACCTAAGTCAGAGCCCTTAGAAAAACCAAAAGTTTAAAGACAGAAAACCTACAAAAAGAATCTTTGAAAATCTGCAGTCAGAGAAATAAGAAGGTACAAGAGCATAGTATCCAAAAGCTAGGGGGAACTAGTGGCTGTATTTGGCATTCTTAATTTAATACTCCTAAATTTTTTTAATTGTGAAATATACATATAAAAAAGGTCATAAAACATGAATATTCCCATTAATGAAGCATTTCAGAGTGAACTCATGAACCAAAATTTTAGTCAAGAGATAAAAATTTCCAGCCTGCTAGAAGGACTTTACATGCCCCTTTCCAATTTCAACCCCTCTTGCAACAATAAAATAATGATTCTCCTGAATCCCTAAGCATAATTTAGTTTTGCCTGTATTTTGAACTTATATAACTTTCAAAAAAAAAAAAATTGCGTGTGATTTATTTCACTTAACCTTAATTTTTTGAAATTTATCCATGTGGGTACGTGTAGATGAAGTCCATTTTTTTTATTAGTATATAATACTTTATTAACTAAAACTACCACAATTTATTCATTCTAACTCAGATGGATATTTGACTCTTTCCAGTTTGAAGCTATTATAAAAATACTGCCATAAATATTCTTGAACATGTCTCTTGGTGCAAATATGCAGGCATTAAGAAGAGATTCTTTTGAAAAGAAGGTAACAGTCAACAGAAGCAAAGGTCACTGAAAAATCTGGTAAATAAAGAAGACTCTTCACTAGGTTTATTCAAAGAGGGGTCATTGATTATTTTGGTTAGAGTGTGTTCACTGGAATTCATAGAGTTAATAGCAAATTGTAATGGGGTGAGGAGTAAGATGCATGTGTGGAAAATTCTGATGAAGTTTGGTTCTGGAGGAGAGAAGAGAATAGCGACAAGCTTTACTGTAGTTACAAGGGAGCAGAAGGAAAGTGTCTATGTCACTTTTGAAATTATCTCTTCTTCTTCCTGATACTTCAACTTCTTCCTTTTATTCAATTCTCCTCATCAGTAATAAACATGTGCAGTCTCCGCTGTCTTAAAAGACTCTTTCCTTCACCCTAACTCCTTGCCTAGCGTTATAAATCCTTTCCCGATATGAGCTGACCTGATTCTCTGGAATCATCCACATCTATTCCTAACCTTATACTCCAATGTCAAGAGATTGAACTCCTTTCAGTTCTTCAAATCTGCTAAGCATTCTGCCACACCTCCAAGTGTATGCACATGCTAGTTCTTGTAACCCTACTGTCTGGACATCTCTTTCTCTTCTCCTGGATAATTTCTATGAATTCTTCTGCTGAGAAGTTACTTCTTCTTAAAAGTTACTTGAAATTTAATTAACTTTATCAATAAATATGTATGTATATTAGTGCATAGATGATAGATAGATAGACAGGTAGATAGATAGAGGATGATAGATAGATAGATGATAGATATAGATAAATAGATAGATGATAGAGAGAGAGAGAGAGAGAGATGATAGGCAGATAGACAGACAGACAGATAGATAGACAGACAGACAGATAGGTTAATAGATATTGATCTCTTTTTTTGGACTGGTCACAACATTCTCAGAGATCACTGCAATCTAACAGTCTTTTGTACACAACCCTCCTTCCTTCCCTCTTGTACTTCCTTTACAGACTTCAGACCTGCATAGTTATCAAGTTGTTGAATTATCCCCATGCAAGTGGCTGATGGATCACACGTTGAAAAATGTGAACTTTACTAAATAAAGGGCTATGCATGGGCTTAAATTTCAAGACACCTCACTGTTTTCTTCTTTTTCTGTTTTTCTTTTCTACCATTCCATACATGTCAGATTTGCCTAAAAGAATTAGATCTGTTACATGTATCTGTCAGACCTCAGGAGCCCAAGAAAGGACACTTCCTCACTTCCCATACAGCACCAACTATTAAAGGATTCTGGGCTTGAGCAGGCTTATTTTTCATATATACACTTGCAATCTTAAGGTAGATTCCAATAATAAAAATGTGTTCAACCTCAAACGTGAATTAAAAAAATATTGTAGGGATGTTGCACTTGACAACTAAGACATATGCTTCTTATATATAGTTTCTGGAAAGATACATATGTTGGTGTATAAGTATGAATATATACATGTAGCTTCACACACATAAATATGTGTATATATATATTTAGATATATATACACACCCACGAATGTGTACACACACTAGCTATATTGCATTGTTAGGGAACAAACTACTTCACATAAGAGAAATTTCTAGAAAACTAAAGTTTACCAGACTAGTGAAATGTATTATTAATTTTAAACCTTTATTTATAACCTTGGAGAAATCATTAAATTCCTATTGTCTCATCTGCAAAATGAGAACTTATAGTCTCAAATAATTTCTTCCATCCTTCCCCGGTTTAATATTCTATGATTTCATGACATCTTTTAAAAATGCATTATAAATTTTACTGAGTTCTTAATCAGTTGTTGTTGTTAGGTGCCCTTGAATCCGTTACGATTCATAGCGACCCTAAGCACAACAGAACGAAACACCTCCCAGTCCTGCACCATCCTCACAATCGTTGCCATGTTTGAGCCCATTGTTGAAGCCACTGTGTCAATCCATCTCGTTGAGGGTCTTTCTCTTTTCTGCTGACCCTATGCATTATCAAGCATGATGTCCTTCTCCAGGGAATGATACCTCCTGACAATATGTCCAAAATATGTAAGACACATTCTAACTATCCTTGCTTCTGAGGAGGATTCTGCTTGTACTTCTTCCAAGAGAGATTTGTCTGATATCAGAACATTTTCTGATATAGTGCCAGAAGAAGAGCCCCCCAGTTTGGAAAGCACTCAAAGGACACCTGGGAAAGAGCTACCTCCTCAAAGAAGAGTTGACCTTAATGAAGTGGATCAAATAAAGCTTTTGGAACCTTCATTTGCTGATGTGGTGTGACTCAAAATAAGAAGAAACAACTGCAAACATCCGTTAATAATTGGAACCTGGAATGTACAAAGTATGAATCTAGGAAAACTGGAAATTGTCAAAAATGAAATGGAAGGCATAAACATTGATATCCTAGGCATTAGTGAGCTGAAATGGACTGGTATTTGTTATTTTGAATCAGATAATCACATGGTCTACTATGCCAGTAATGACAACTTGAAGAGGAATGGCATTGCGTTCATGGTCAAAAACAACTTTTCAAGATCTGTCTTGAAGTGCAACGCTGTCAGGGATAGGATAATATCCATATGCCTACAAGGAAGACCAGTTAATACGACTATTATTCAAATTTACACACCAACCACTAAGGCCAAAGATGAAGAAATAGATTTTTATCAGCTGCTGCAGTCTGAAATTGATTGAACATGAAATCGGGATGCATTGATAATTACTGGTGATTGGCATGCAAAAGTTGGAAATGATGAAGGATCAGTAGTTGGAAAATATGGCCTCGGTGAGAGAAACAATGCCAGAGATGGAATGATAGAATTCTGCAAGACCAACAACTTCTTCATTGCAAATACTTTTTTCACCAACATAACCAAGCCCAAAATCAAACCCAGTGCCGTCGAGTCGATTCCGACTCATAGCGACCCTACAGGACAGAGTAGAACTGCCCCATAGTTTCCAAGGATCACCTGGTGGATTTGAACTGCCGATCCTTTGGTTAGCAGCCATAGCATTTAACCACTATGCCACAAAGGTGACTATACACATGGACCTCGCCAGGTGGAACATGCAGGAATCAAATCGACTACATCTGTGGAAAGAGACAATGGAAAAGCTCAATATCATTGATCAGAATAAGACTGGGGCCTGACTGTGGAACAGACCATCTTAATCAGAGGATATCAAAAACGATTTCATCTTCCTTGTTTTGTTTTTGATTCAGGGTCATCCATAGGAAAACTTATCATACTGCATTACTCTTTATAGATTTTTTATCTCATTCTTTGATATCCAATTGTCAAATTGTCATTTCACCTCACCTCAAACTGAGTTTTTACAACTGTCATCCTTCCCAATCCCTGTGTGCTCAATTGTTTCCTACTTTGTTGTGGATTGTGAAGAAAATAGCCAAAACTACAAACAATAAAATGCTAAGTTGTCAATAGTCAATAAGAATCTGAAGGAAAATAAAAAAAAAAAGTTCTTAAGTGGGCTTGACAATACCTATTTTAGGTCTTGGTATCTTTGCATATTCAGATTCTATTGCAGAAGAATAAACTGGCTGGAAAACAAACCACTGAATAAGCAGCCTAATATTGGACACTGACCTCAAAGAATATATTTAGTATGAACTAGTGCTTTGGTTTTTCAGCTTATTAATGCCCAGGATATCATCTTTATTGTGGCCCATTTCAATTTTTATGACTTCCAATTTTTCTAGAATCCTACTTTGTACATTTCATGTTCCAATTATTAATGGATGTTTGCAGCTGTTTCTTCGAGTTGTACTACCTCAGTGAATGAAGATCCTGAAAGCTTTACTTCATCCACATCATTACAGCCAACTCTACTTTGAGGAGACAGCTCTTCCCCAGTCGTATTTTGAATGCCTTCTAACCTGAGGCACTCATCTTCTGGCAGGATACCAGACAATGTTCTGCTGCTATTCATCAGGATTTCACTGGACAATATTTTTCAGAATAGATTGTCAGGACCTTCTTCCCAGTCCATCCTAGTCTGGAAGCTCCTCTGAAACCAGTACACCATGGATGACCCTGTTGGTATTTGAAATAATCGGTGGTATTTTTTTTATAGCTTCCAGCATCAAGAAAAATGCAAACTAACAAAGTAAGACAAACTGATAGACAAATGAGGCCAACTGTGGAATAGTTCATCAATTACTCCTATGCAAGTTCAGGTTGAAGTTGAAGAAAAGTAGATCAAGTCCAAGAGAGGCAAATGCGAGTTTGAATATATCCCACCTGAATATATGGACCATCTCAAAAATAGATTTGACACATTGAACACTAATAATTGAAGAACAGATGAGTTGTGGAATGACATCAGTGACATCATACATGAAGAAAGCAAAAGGTCATTAAAAAGACAAGAAAGAAAGAAAAAACCAAAATGGATGTCAGAAGAGACTCTGAAACTTGCTCTTGAAAGTAAAGTAGCTAAAGCTTATGGCGGAAATGTTGATGGTAAAGCAAACAAAAGAAATTATGAAGTAAAATTACTGAACAGAAGATTTCAAAGGGTGACTCGAGAAGACAAAGTAAAGTACTATAATGACGAGTGCAAAGACCCGGAGATAGAAAACCAAAAGGAAAGAACACATTCAGTATTTCCCAAGTTGAAAGACTGAAGAAAAAATTCAAGCCTCGAGTTGCAACAGTTAAGGATTCTATGAGGAAAACATTGAACGACACAGGAAGAGTCAAAAGAAGATGGAAGTAATACACAGACTTGCTATATCAAAAAGAATTAGTTGACTTTCAACCATTTCAGGAGGTAACATATGATCAAGAATGGATGGTTCTGAAGGAAAAAGTCCAAGCTGCACTGAAGGCATTAGGGAAAAACAAGGCTACAAGAATTGTTGGAATACCAATTGAGATGTTTCAACAAACACAGCTCTGGATGTGCTTACTTTTCTATGTCAAAAATTTGGAAGACAGCTTTGTAGACAATCAACTGTAAGAGATCCATATTTCTGCCCTTCCAAGGAAAGGTGATCCAACAGAATGTGGAAATTATCAATCAATATCATTAATATCACAAAAAAACCCAAACCCAGTGCCGTCGAGTCAATTCCAACTCATATCACACACAAGTAAAATTTTGCTGAATATCATTCAAAAGCAGTTCCAGCAGTACATCGACAAGGAACTGCCAGATGTTCAATCTGGATTCACAAGAGGATGTGAAACGGGGGATATCATTGCTGATTTCAAATGGATATTGGCTGAAAGCAGAGAATAATAAAAAGAAAGATGTTTAAAAAAAAACTAGTAGTTTTTTTTTTTAAAACAACCTATGTTTTATTGACTATGCAAAAACATTCAACTATGTAGATCATAACAAATTACGGATAACATTGCTAAGAATGAGAATTCCAGAATACTTAACTGTGCTCATAAGGAACCTGTGCATACACCAAGAGGCACTGGTTTGAAAAGAACAAGGGGATGCTGTGTGGTTTAAAGACAAGAAACGTGTGCATCAGGGTTGTATCCTTTCACCATACTTATTCACTCTGCACCCTGAGCAAATAATTCAAGAAAGACTGTATGAAGAAGAAAGGGGCATCAGGATTGGAGGAAGACTCATTAACCTGTGATAAGCAGATATCAGAACCTTGAAGAGAACTTAAAGCACTCACTGATGAAGATCAAAGACTACAGCCTTCAGTATGGATTACACCTCAACATAAAGAAAACAAAAACCCTCACAACTAGACCAATAAGCAACATCACGATAAACAGAGAAAAGATTAACGTTGTCATGATTTTATTGTACTTGGTTCCACAATGAATGCTGATGGAAGCAGCAGTCAGGAAATCAAATGACACATTGAACTTGGGCACATCTGCTGCAAAAGACCTCTTTAAAGTGTTAAAAAGCAAAGATATTACTTTCAGGAATAAGGTGTGCCTTTGCTATGAGTCGGAATCGACTCAACAGCAGTGGGTTTTGGTTTGGAACCAAGCCATGGTTCACCTCATATGGTTGAGAAAACTGGACAATGAATAAGGAAGACCTAAGAAGAAGTCATGCATTTGAATTATGGCATTTTTGAAGAATATTGAATATACCATGGACTGCCAGAAGGATGAACAAATTCGTCTTGGAAGAAATACAACAAGAATGCTTCTTAGAAGCAAGGATTGTGATACTTTGTCTCATGTACTTTGGAAATGTTATCAGAAGGGACCAGTCCCTGTAGAAGGACATCATGCTTGATAAAATAGAAGGTCAACAAAAAAGAGGAAGACCCTCAATGAAAGGGATTAATACAGTGGCTGCAACAATGGGCTCAAGCGTAACGACTGTGATGATGGCATAGGACTTGGCAGTGATTCATTCTGTTATACATGGGGTCACTATGAGTTGGAACAGACTCAACAGCACCTAACAACAAGTGCCCTGATATTTTACCCATGTTGTAGCATCCACTATAAAAATTTGACCAGAACTTAAATCAATTTATTTTACCATATCATGCAAGTAATGCACCAGGCTCTTGCCTTTCAGTTCAATTGTTTATTTATTTATAGTACTATTTATTACTATTATTTATTAATAGTACTATTCCTTTCATTTAGGTAGAACCCCTGCCTTCAAAATGTCTCTCCTAGCAGCGATAAAGCTATGAAGTAAAGAAATATTTTACTTTTTATACATATTATAAAGCAGAGGCAAAATAAGGAAAGTGACTTGTCCAAGGTCACAGGAGAGGGGATGGATTGAAAATGAAAACCCAGGGACTTCTGGTTCTCTCTACTACTTCCTACGTTGATCAACACTTGAGCCCTGTTGTCAATGTGAGTTTATGAACTTTAGAAGAGATGTATTTCCACTGTTTAATTTATGTACATTGCAAATAATATTAGTGCTATGGACTTTTAAGAAAATCTAGTTTATATGATTTGAAAACATTAAACAGGTTGCTTTTCTTGTAGTGACAGGTTAAAAGGTGATTATCATATTTGGCTGTTAGTTAACAAGACAAGTGATAGACACTTTAACCCTAATCGCCATCAATCGCTAACCGATACTTAAACTTGTTAATTCTACTGTGCACCCATATGAACAGTAATTAGCAGAATCTTCAGATCTGCATGGAAATCCATCCGTATTGAGTATATTTACCTAAAACCCTTTTTCAGCCAAAAGCTTTCATTGACCCATTGCTGCAGTGGTTAAGCTCTCAGGTGCTAACCGAAAGGTTGGTGGTTTGAAACCACCAGCCACTTTGTGGGATAAAGTTGTAGCAGTCTGCTTCTGTGAAGGTTTACAGCCTTGGAAACCCTACGGGGCAGTTCTACTCTGTCCTACAGGGTCACTATGGGTTGGAATCGACTCGATGGTAGTGGGTTTGGTTAAACCACCAATATAACAAAATAAAAGATACACAGCTACTCTCGCTAAGTATCTGTTTATGTTATGGAAAATGAAAACATCAGGAGATAATAGTCACCTTCATAAACCAATGATTACCTTTTTTTAAGAATGATTAACTGTACCTAAATATGAGAGAATCATGGCAGTTTTTCAATAAGTAAAGGCATGCACTTATTAGTATACACACAATTCTGTTTCTTTAAGCTGTAAATGAAGCATCTAAGCCGTGTTAAATGAGTATTTCCCTATTCATGTCCTGTGTCGGATCTCTCTTTTTTTTTTTTTTTTTTTAATATATCTCATGGGAGGTCCCTAATCAGTGAACAGTCATAACCTTTCGTTTTTCTTTGGTTCTTACATATATCACTAAGTACACAAAATGCTGTATCTGAGAAAATCAATAAATGCAATGCTTAGATGATGAATGTTTACAATTTACTTCTCCATTGCTACTGTGTTCTAGTAAAAACAACACCTAAGAAAGAAAAGTGAGGTTACAAATATAAAACAGAGACCTTCTCCCCACTAAATATTTTCCTTTTGGTTCAATACAAGAACACTTCCATTGCTAGCAATTTACCTCATTGTACATAAATTGCAGACTGAACATAACTCATCCACTGCACTCACCAAGAAAATGCACAGAGTTTAGAGAAAAGTTGAAATCAACTTCATTATACAGTTGGCCAAATCATTTATGCATTCAACAAAAGCAAACAGTAAATATGAATGAATGCAGTTGGGTTATCTGTAACTCTGTCTCAAAAAAACGTTCTTTTTTTTATGGATGAAATATCTCAAAAGTTAAATTACCCAGTGTCACGATATTTTATGCATAACAGCTGCAGAAAGTTTCACATCTTTTTGAAAGGTAGGGCAATATTATGTGCATTTGCAATGTGGCAAGGAATTTTCATTACATATGAGTGTTTTTCTAAGCCTCCAAAGTAAATTCTTTGTTTTGGGAAAACTGTCATGCAATTAATGAAAGGAATCCCATTTCCTTCCTGCTGATAATATAGTTTCTTACAGTAACAAGGCAGAAATCATTTCCCTTGTTAATACTTAAAAAGAGAAGAGTATTTTCTTTTTGAACAATTCTAAAGGATGTCCCAAAAGATGTAATATTTCTATTTTGAAAACAACACCACACATAATGATTCTTTATACATTTTCAGTGAAAAAAAAAAAAAAAAAGCCCAGCATATACTTCACAATGTAAAGCCTGACTTCTTTCCTTTAGGTTGTGTTTACTATTTGCTAAACCAAACAGTGAATGAAAGTGCCTTACAGAGTAGCCAAGCAGCAGAGAGTGTGAGTTCATAATTAACCTACTGTTCAAAATGCTGTCAGAACTTAACATATGGACCCACGCAGGGGGGCCCAGGTTACTTATTTTTATATGATGCTATTACTCCCTTTGCCATCTCTTTCAATTTAAGCCACAATTTATTTTCAATGTAATTTAAGGAAAAATTTTATCTAGATTCAATAAATAAATAACAAAAAAACCCACTGCTGTCGAATCGATGGAAACCCTGGTGGCGTAGTGATTAACTGCTATGGCTGCTAACCAAAGGGTCAACAGTTTGAATCCACCAGGCGTTCCTTGGAAACTCTGTGGAGCAGTTCTACTTTGTCCTATAGGGTCGCTATGAGTCAAAATTGACTAGATGGCAATGGGTTTGGTCCCATCAATTCCAACTCATAACGACTCTACAGGACAGAATAGAAGTTCCCCATAGGGCTTCCAAGGCCGTAATCTTTAAGGGCACAGACTGGCACTTCTTTCTTCTACAAAGGGGCTGGTGGGTTCAAACTGTCAACCTCTTGGTTAGTGGATGAGAGCTTTAACCACTGCACCACCAGGACTCTTTCAGTTAGGAAGACCAAATAAAATGTTTGAAAAATCAAACCTTTGGAAAAGGGTGCTAGAATCAATATACAGAGTAGGATACCAGGCAATTCAGAGTTAGATGATGTCAAATAAGGAAGTAATCCATAATTTATTTTTATGATTTGCATTTGGTTGCAGTTTTCTGAAGTTGGCCTATAATATTCAAATCATATCTGCAGTGAATAAATGATACCTGATTAATGGCATAGTGGTTAAGTGCTATGGCTGCTAGCCAAAGGGTCAGCAGTTCTAATCGGCCAGGCACTCCTTGGGAACTCTTCAGGGCAGTTCTACTCTGTCCTATAGGGTCGCTATGAGTTGGAATCAACTCGACAGCACTGGTTTTTTTTTTTTTTCCTTAATCATTCACTAAAGAGCGGGCCATATATTAGATGATATATAAGTACTAAAGAGCATGTTTTTCTGTTGCAATATAAGCATCACATTTTCAGAACAATATATTGTTTAAGTTCCTAGATACTTTAGAAAATTCCACAAGTCATCTTTAATAATTGGTGTTAAGATGTCAATTATTAAACTCTATGTATTATATGGAAACCCTTGTGGCATAGTGGTTAAGTGCTATGGCTGCTAACCAAGAGGTCAGGAGTTCAAATCCACCAGGTGCTCCTTGGAAACTCTATGGGGTAGTTCTACTCTGTCCTATAGGGTCGCTACGAGTCGGAATCGACTCAACGGCAGCGGCTTTTTTGGTTTTATGTGTTATATTGAATGTTGACTATATCAAGAACTGCCAGAAGAACAAACAAATCTGTCTTGGAAGAAGTACAATCAAGATGCTCCTTAGAAGCTAGGATGGCAAGACTTCATATCATATACTTTGGGCATGTTATCAGGAGAGACTAGTCCCTGGAGTAAGACATCATGCTTGGTAACACAGAGGGTCAGCGAAAAAGAGGAAGACCCTCAACGAGATGGACTGACACAATGGCTGCAACAATGGGCTCTAGCATAGAAATGATTGTGAGGATGGCGCAGGACCAGGCAGTGTTTCATTCTGTTGTACACAGGGTCGCTATGAGTTGGAACCAACTTAATAGCACCTAATAATAACAACAAAACCATGTATTATATAAACAATCATTATCAAAAATAATATTTCTCACCTTATAACTTTCTTGTGCTTTTATTACCATTTATCTTTCATTCTTCGATTTTCAGCAAATAGTAAATGATATCCATACACACATACACACACACAGCTGTACGTCATATGTATAGAAGAAAAAAACAAATCTACTGCCATTGAGTTAATTCAGACTCATAACGACACTATAAGAAAGCTGACTGCCACATCTTTCTCCCATGGAGCAGCTGGTGGGTTGGAACCATCAACAATTTGGTTGGCAGCTGAGCACTTTAACTGTGCCACCAGTGTTCCTCCTACATCATGTCTACACCAAGACCAAATCTCTTGCCCTCGAGTCGATTCTGACTCATAGTGACCCTATAAGGCAAAGTAGAACTGCTTCATATGGTTTCCAAGGAGTGGCTGGTGGATTTGAACTGCCGACCTTTTAGTTAGCAGTCTGAATTCTTAACCACTGCAGCACCAAGACTCTACACCATACATGTCAAGATATGTATGCTTGAATCTGATGAACCTGAAACTCTTTATGTCCCTCTTTATATCTTCCTTTAAGCCTGGCTTGATTCTTTTTTTCTAATTCTTTCAATAAATAAACACATCAGTTTAATTTAAAGCACTAACTTGTATATTGCATCAAGCAATGGTTGAAAATGACCCTGGGTGCTCACTGTGGATCCACTAAACAATCAACTACTGGGGACCAGGGGCACTTCTTTATCTAAATGTTGGAGCGTCACCCAAGCTCAACTTCTAAGCTTTCTATATGATCCTTTTGTTATGGATTGAATCGTGTTCCCCCAAAATAATGTGTCGCAAAGCCTAACCTCTATGCCTGTGGTTTAAACCCATTTGAGAACGAGTTTTCTGTTATGTTAATGAGGCAGGATTAGTGTAAAGTTAATCTCTCTTTTTTTTTTTTATTCACCTAGTAGGCCTTTACCTTTATTTTAATTTTTTTTTTTTAGTATTTTTTTGATGTTAAATATAACCAAACCCAGCCAAACCCAGTGCCGTCGATTCCGACTCATAGTGACCCTAGAATAGACAATATAAAATTTGTCATTTTAACCATTTTTTAGTGTATAATCAATGACATTAATTACATTCCCCATGTTGTGCAAACATCGCTATTATATATTTCCAAAACCTTTCTCATCACCACAAACAGAAACTCAGTATGCCTTAACCCATAACTCCTCATTTTCTCCTCCCTCTAGTCCCTGGTAACTGCTAATCTACTTTCTATCTCTGTGCATTTGCCTATTCTGGGGTCATGCAATATTTGTTCTTTTGTGTTTTTTATTTTATTTTTTGTTGTACTTTAGATGAAGGTTTACAGAACAAACTAGCTTCTCATTAACAATTAGTACACATCTTGTTTTGTGACATTGGTTACCAACCCCACAACATGTCACCACTCTTTCTTTCTTGACCTTTGGTTCCCCATTACCAACTTTCTGTCCCCTCCTGCTTTTTAGTCCTTGACCCTGGGCTGGTGTGCCCCTTTAGTCTCATTTTGTTTTATGAGCCTGTCTAATATTTGGCTGAAGGGTGAACCTCAGGAGTGACTCCATTACTGAGGTAAAAGAGTGTCTTGGGGCCATACTCTTGGGGTTTCTCCAGTCTCTGTCAGGGCATTAACTCTGGTCTCTTTTTGTGAGTTAGAATTTTGTTCTACATTTTTTTTCTAGCTCTGTTGTAATCCTCTATTGTGATCCCTGTCAGAGCAGTCAGTGGTGGTACCCAGGCACTGTCTAGTTGCGCTGGACTCAGTCTGGTGGAGGCTGTGGTAAGTGTAGTCCGTTAGTTCTGTGGACCAATCTTTCCCTTGCATCTTTGCTTTTCTTCATTCTCACTTGCTCCAGCTGGGGTGAGACAAGTGGAGTATCTTAGATGGCTGTTCACAAGCTTTTAAGTCCCCAGATGCTACTCACCAACATAGAATGTAGAACATTTTTTTAATAAACTATGTTATGCCAATTGAGCTAGATGTTCCCAGACCTTGTTTGCTATATCCCTCAGCCCAGTAATTCAGCCCCTCAGGGAGTTTAGATGTATCTATGAAGCTTCCATATCCTTACCTTGGTCAAGTTGTGCTGACTTCTCCAGTATTGTATACTGTCTTACCCTTCACCAAAGCTACCACTTATCTATTGCCCATTTAGTGTTTTTCCATCCCCATCCTTCCTCTCCCTTGTAACCATCAAAGATTGTTTTTTTTTGTATATAAATATTTTCATTAGTTTTTATAGCAATGGTCTCATACAATATTAGTTCTTTTGTGATTGACTCATTTCACTCAGCATAATACACTCCAGATTCATCCATGTTGTGAGATGCTTTGTAGATTCATCATTGTTCTTTATGGTCGTGTAGTGCTCTATTGTGTATATCTACCACAGTTTGTTTTCCGTTCATCTGTTGATGGACATCCAGGTTGTTTCCATCTTTTTGCTATTGTAAACAATGCTGCAGTGAACATGAGTGTGCATATGTCTAGTTGTGTGACGGCTCTTATTTCTCTAGGATATATTCCTAGGAGTGAGATTGCTGGATCATATGGTATTTCTATTTCTCGCTTTCTAGAAAGCACCATATCACTTTCTAAAACGGTTGTACCATTTTGCATTCCTACCAGCAGTGCATAAGAGTTCCAATTTCCCCACAGCCTTTTCAACATTTGATATTTTCTTTAATTTGTGCCAGTAATGCTGGTGTGAGATGGTATCTCATTGTAGTTTTGATTTGTGTTTCTCAATTTTTTTTTTTTTAATGGCTAGTGGGAAACCCTGGTGGTGTAGTGGTTAAGAGCTATGGCTGCTAACCAAAAGGTTGACTGTTCAGATCCACCACGGGTGCCTTAGAAACCCTATGGGGCAGTTCTACTCTGTCCTATAGGGTTACTGTGAGTCAAAAGGCAGTGGGTTTGGTAATGGCTAGTGATTGTGAGCATTTCTTCATGTGTATGTTAACTGCATAGATGTCTTCTTTGGTGAAGTGTTTGTTTATTTCCTTTGCCCATTTTTTAAACGGATTTTTTGTCTTTTTGTTATAGAGGTGTTGAATTTTCCTGAGATTTTAGAGATTAGACCTTTGTGTGAGTTAATCTCTTACAAGAGATAAAAAGAACATGTTAGGCAAGCAGAGATGGGGTAAGAGAGACACCAAGCCATATGAAGATTGCCCTGGAGCAGAAGCTGAAACAGATGAGGACCTCCCTCCAGAGTCAACAGAGAGAGAAAGCCTTCCCCTGGAGCTGGCACCTGAATTCAGGCTTCTAGCCTACTTTAATGTGAGAAAATAAATTTCTTGTTTGTTAAAGCCATCCATTTGTGGTATTTCTGTTATAGCATCACTAGATAAATACAACAGAATTTGGTATCAAGAAGTGGTGGTGCTGCTCTAACAGATACTTAAAATGTGGAAGCAGTTTTGGAATTGGGTAATGGGTGAGGCTGGAGGACTTTTAAGGTGTCTAATAGTAAAAGCCCTGGTGATGCTGTGGTTAAGTGTTTGACTGCTAGCCAAAAAGTCCACCAGCTGTTCCTCGGAATCCCTATGGGGCAGTTCTATTCTTCTTATAGAGTCACTATGAGTAGGAATAGACTCGACGGTATTTTTTTTTTTTTAAATGGTAAAATCCTAGATCGCCTTGAAAAGACTATTGCTAGAATTATGAATGTCAAAGGCAATTTTGGTGAGTGCTCAGAAGAAAGTAAGGAGAGCTACAGAGAAAGTGTCTGTTTTCTTAGAATACATATAGTGCCAGCAACAGAATGTTGCTAGAAATGTGGATGTTTAATGTGTTTCTGGTGAGGCTTTAAAAGAAAATGGTAGACATGTGATTGGAAAATGTAGAAAGGGTGACGGCTTTTATGCAGTGGCAAAGAACTTGTCTTAATTATGTTCAAATGTTTGGTGAAAGGTAGAACTCGTAGGTGATGAACCTGGATATCTGGCTGAGAATTCTAAGCAACATCTTCAAGAGGGAGCATGATTTCTCCTTACTGTTTATAGTAAAATGTGAAAGGAAAGGAATGGACTTAAAAATGAACTGTGCAAAATGAAAACAGAACTTAAAGATTTGTTGTAAAAACTAAGGACATGTGCCCTAGAATGTTAACCAAAGATTTGACTACATGATCTTTTGTTAAAGAGATTAATCTTGTTACTGATGGATCTAATCAACTACTGTAGCAGAAAACCCATCAACCTAGACTAAAAATGACAGAGAAAGAACAAAAGGAAAGAATGCTGCCTGCCTCTTAGAATTCTACAGGCAGGAAACAGGCCAAAGGAGCTATATCTGTTTTCTTCTAAGAAAGGAAAAGAACTATCCCTGGAGCTGCTCAAAGATCAGGGAAGTAGGGACTTCTCAGTTTCAAAGGGTGGGGACATGGTCTCCTGGGTCTCAAAGGGTGGGTCCGTGGCCTCCCAGGTTTCAAAGAGTCAGATCTTTGCAAATTCGGTTCTAGAGATTGGGCTGCCATTTAATTATGCTGGGGGTGTGGCTGCTGCCCAAACCTAAGTGGATGGGACTGCTATACCCAAAGTGCAGAAGAAAGGGGACTCTCGGGCTGAGGGGGTAAGGTTGCCACTCAGATGGAATAGGAGAATGGGGCTGCCTAAAGCTGAGGGAGCAGAGTTGCCATCCCAGAGGGTCTAGAAGGCAGAGCTGAAGCCCAGGACCAAGATGCCTCCACCTAAAATCCAGAGAGCATGACCAACACCCAGAACCCTGAGAACAGAGTCATTGCTTACATGATTCTCAGAGAACAGAGAAATATTTTCAAGACTTGAAAACTCTAATACAGGGATTCCTGCTGGGTTTTGAACTTGTTTGGTGCCTGTTATACCTTCTTTTCCTCCGATTTCTCCCATTTAAATGGAAAAGTCTACTTTGTACCTGTTCCATCATTGTACTTTGGAAACAGATAACTTGTAGTCAGATTTCACAGGTTCACAGATGAAGAGAAATTTTGCTCCAGGATGGAATTTGTCTATAGTCTCACCCATGTTTGATTTAGATCATTCAGAGGATGAGATTTTGGACTGGGAATTGATTTAAGATTTTTGGGATAAATTGATGAGGTGAATGTGTTTCGCATGTGGGGTCAATCTTTTTTTAGATATATAAGAGAAAAGCAAACTAGTAAGCAGAGGTGGGGGAAGAAAGATGTCAAGCACTTGAATATTGCTTGGGAGAAAAGCTCAGGAAAGACAAGGACCTTATCCAGAGCCAATAGAGAGAAAGGCTTCCTTTATAGCCGGTGCCCTGAATTTGTACTCCTAGCCTCTTAAACTGTGAGAAAGTAAATTTCTGTTCATCAAAGCCATCCACTTGTGGCATTTCTGTTATAACAGCACTAGATAACTAAGACATATGGAAAGATTTTAAAAAAGAACGTTCTTTGCAACATGGAAATTAGTACTTGTAAGCACTGATTGTTTTTCTATGACTATAAAACCTGCAGCTAATGTACTAAAAATAGCTAGGTTGTGCTATGCTATGTACATAGCAATTATCATGAGGGCATTTGATTATATTCATTCATATTAATGGTGTAGTCTTCATTTATAGGTTTGTTTGTAAACATTTTAGACTCTATTACCTAGTAGCATTATTTCATTCTGTTGACAGAATACATTATCTTTCGTTTTACGGCTGAAGTAGAGTATAGCAAGCAAAGAAGCAACCAAATGGGCATAGTCAAAACACTTGGAATGCTGACTGTAAAATCAAACTGAGCATTGGCTCAGTTGCTTACTTGTTGTTATTTGTATTTATTAGTAAATATAGGTCAATGTGACAGTCACTAAATAAACTAATAATCCCCTTTACTTAGAATGTCAGCAAATATTCAGTAGAGTAGCATTATATGAGGTTGTCTACATGCTAATGTTAATTGTCCATTTAGGTAATTTAAGCATCGATGAAAGTTTGAAGATATTCTTAATATTTATTAACTTAAAAATAGTTACACTATGAAAATATTATGCTTTTAATTCCATAAAAAAAAGGTATTTTTAGTTTAATGTATTAGTGGTTAAAATTCAACCATAAGGTAACCAGAAGGCTCCTTTCAAAGACAATCATCAAGGAACATGGACAGTTGCCTGGCATTGTTTGAAAGGTGAGCTTACTACCCTGAGGAATAAGAAAACACATCCTTTCATATATCCCTGCTGGCAATTTCTTGACAAAATCATACACAGATATGGGCCTGCTTTATATGGTTTTCCCATGTGGCTCGGTTGAAGTCACATAGGAAGTCTCTTGGATAGTATGTCTCCTCTCTTTGTAATGTTTTCCATACTGAGAACAATTGTAGGCTTATCTGTCAGTCTTATCTTCCACCCTTTTTACCAAGCATAGAGTTCTGAGTTCTTGGTACTCTACACTAATAGAAAAATAAGAATTTGTTTAATGAAAAGTTTATCATTAGCATTACCTGCTACACACCATTTCTGATAGTGCTGATACTGTTGTCAAATTGCTAATGGTCTAAGAATAATTATGATTAAAAACTTTATTAGTGAATTCGTACTAAGACAGTAAAGAGAAAGCTTGTGGAAGAAATTAGATGATATGTATTTTTTTTGCATGTGATTTCACAAGTCCGAGCCCGGAGATAATTTTTTAAAAATATCTCCTTTGAAAACAATGAGACCATTCTTTCTCTCCAACTGAATTATAAATTATTAGCTGCTGTCTCTCATAAATAGTTTAGCTTATGGTCTAATTTATCTCAATTTGAGTGTTGATTACTTTAATGGATGAATGCATTAATTTTAATTGGGTAATGACTAAATTGGATCGGTGGTAGCCTACAAAATTGTTTTGCTTGTTAAAAAAAGTTCAGAAGTAATGTTAGACCTAAACAACACCAAAACGAACAAACAAACAAAAACTGCCTTAGAATCCATTCCAACTCATAGCAACTGCATAGGACAGAGTAGAACTGTTATTGTCATCTTAAATATTAGCAAACTGAACCACAAAAAGACAAAATGTTTTTTATACCATCTTCCCTTGCAAGTACTTTGGGGGATATATGCTGTGAACATTCTGGCTGCAGTTCTATGGCCTACTTAAGTACTAGGGATAGAGAGAACTGAAATAATAATGGCAATTATTTTTTCATGTTAAAACTCAAAAGAGTTCATATATGTTTACAATTAATTTCTTAATTACTAATTAATCTGCGAATTATGAAGAAGTAAAATCAAAAGCGTCAATACTCCAAAGGTTCCTCTGTGTTACTCAATCAGTACTTGACTTAAATTAGTAAGAAATGCAATACAAGCTTTTTAAAACAAAAATGTAAAATAACATTGAAAATATAAATCAAACTGTGTACCCATTGCTGTTGAGTCGACTGCAACTCAAAGAGACCCTATAGGACAGAGTAGAACTGCTTCATGGTGTTTCCAAGGAGCAACTGGTGGATTTGAACTGCTGACTTTTTGGTTAGCAGCTCAACCCTTACCCACTGCACTACCAGGGCTTCATCAAACTGTGTAATAATACCAAAATTTGAAGTTTATTTCATATTTCTATGTTCATATGTTTATCTTAATTTTTTCATTCTTAAAACTAGTGTGTATAGCAATGCCACAGGATAAAAGGTTAATACACAAAAGTCAATTTCTTTCCCACCTATATACCAGTAAAGAAAAGTTGAACTTCACAATTAAAAAAAAAAAAAAAAAACACACACACACAAAATACAATATCCCCTAATTAAATGTTTAAGTATAAATCTAACAAAATATGCTAAGGATCAATAAGAAAAAATCTACAATATTCTGATTAAAAAAAAAAATCAAAGTGGATCTAAGCATATATAGAGCCAATGAAAATCCAGTCAAAATCCAGCAATCTATTTTCTCAGTATTGACAGACTCTGAAGTTCACATGGAAAGGCAAAAAAAAAAAAAAAAACCTATAATAGCCAACACAATACTGAAGGAGAATAGTACTCTAGACAGAGTGGAATTTGCAAAACAATAGATCAATAGAATAGATCCTACAGATCTAAACAAATATAATCAACTATCTTTTACTAAAGAGCAAATGCAATTCAATGGATAAACAATGACTTTTTCAACAAATGCTGCTGGGGCAATTTGACATCCTTAAGCAAAAAGAAAAAGTGAACCTAGACTTTTTTTTTAGACACAGACCTTATTATGTCTTTCACAAAAATGAACTCAAAATGGATCATAGGCCTACATGTAAAATGCAAAACTCTAAAACTTCTAGTACAAAACAGGAGAAAATCTGGGTGAGTTTGAGTTTGCTGATGAGTTTTTAGACACAAATCAAACAGCGCAATCTATGAATGAAAAAAAGTGATAAGTTGGACTTCGTTAAAAAAAAAAACTGCTCAGTGAGAGGTAGTGTTAAAATACAAGCTACAGACAAGGAGAAACTATTTGCAAAACTAATATCTGATAAGGACCTGGATATCCAAATCACACAAAGAATTCTTACAATTCAACTGTAAGAAGAAAAAGAAGCAATACCCAGTTGCAAAATGATTAGCCCTAAACTAAAGATAGTCAAAGAACTTTGCCTTTCTAACTATGTACATTGCTTAGAAATTACCACCCATGATTAGGTACTTCATGAACACACTTTGAAGGTGGTGTAAATAAACGTTGGAATACTAATATAGTGATGTTTTAACTCAGAGGTATAAGAACTTGTGACTCGCTAGTATCTATTCTGCCATAGTGAAAACCTATTGCTTATGCTATTATCTGTCTTTTTATTATTGATAAGGTATTTAGTTCAGTACAATTAAAAGCTATATAGCATACCAACTATACTGGTGGGGAACAAATTCTCCATCATTATCAAGATGTACTATACCTGACTGGGTCCTCACTAGCCAGTTTACTGGAATAGTTAATTAAATATATGCCTGAATTTGCTTGTATGAAAAGTGAAGTTTTAGTAACTATATTGTGTTCCTTCTAGGTTATTGCAGTATTAATGAGATAAAGTATATGAAAGTAGTTATCTTTGCGATTTAAAATATTCAGCACTCAACAGTATTTGTTTAATAACTGGTGAGTTATTGACTCATAAGCTCTCAGTAAATAATTATATTTGGTAAATACGCATAGTAATTGAGCTCTGAGCCAAAAAAAACTCTCCTAATAAATGTCACCTTTGAAAATGTATTCTAGACATTGATGCCTCTTTTGAATTTCTCAGTCACTGGAATAATATATAAAGTATAAAAATAAAAAATGTTATGTTTTTCCTGCCAATATGAATCTGTGCCAGTCCTAAAGAAAACATATTTAAAACGACACATGGTGACAGATTACAATAGTGTCTAAAGGAGGCACAAAGTTCTGCAAAGTCCAAACTTTGGCAGGTTTTTTGGTTTTCCTGCCAGTTGCTTGCCAAAATTCTATTTGATAGATGAGAACAATTTGTCTTTTTGGACATTCATGAATTAGGCACTGCAGGCATTGAATTATACATACAGAGGTGAAATTTACTTTTCATATCTGAATTTGGTAAATGAATATGCAAGTAGAATTAAATGTCCCAGATGTCTTGCCAATTTAAACTACAATAAATCTAAATGTTCAGACTAGTTCAACTAAATCAATGTATTTTGTACACAGAAGGCACTGCTTGTATGTTCATTGTTGATATCGATGATATTAATTGCTTCTTTAAAAATATACATATAAAATACCTTACTCATTATTGAGTACGTACTCCCCACCGTACACAACAATCTCATGTGAAGTGCAAATTTTGTTGTATCGCGAAGATATTAGGCATTTGCAAATACAGGTTGAAATCTCAGGTAAGATTATCAGTAACAAAAAGACCTGAGATTCTGTGTAACTGAGAATTAAAGGCATGGGCACTTTAAGATATTGTTCATAAAGTAAAGCCAGGAGAGGGTTAGGAAAACCAACTAATATGTAAGAGTAAAAAAACATATACACAAATGTCCACAGTATGAGGGGTAAGTGCTTAACAAAGGTATGTCAAAAAATTTGCAATATCTTTCTAAGAGAATATACTTACAGAGATAAGCAAAACAAAACAAAAACAAAGAGACACATTTTCCAAGTGGAAAGGTGACAATGTTTCTGAGTAGAGTAGATCCATAGCAAAGCAGAATTGTAAAAGATCATGACTTTCTTTCACTGTGGCTTACATATGAAAACCATACATGGTTGAGTGTGAAATATCATTAGGTGACCAGAAACTAAACTGTTTGTGTATCTTACTCTGGGGTTTAAATCTTATTCTCTCTGCAGTAGAGATTCTTTAAAAGATTGTAATCAGAAGAATGACAAGAATTAACCGGTGTTTCAGAACATATTTAGAGTCACAATATTGTGGACCAACTAACCAGAAGGAGTAAAGAGGAGAGACTTACAGAACTGTTAGGAAGCTATTGCAATTATTGAAGTGAAAATTATAAAATATTGAACTCACTTAGTAACAATAAAACATGACTCATGAAAATTATTTGAGTCATATTTGAGAAGGAAAAATGATAGAAGTTTTCGAACTATTAAATATGGAAGTTAAGAAAAGGAAGTAAGAGGAGATATATTCATCAATATACCTATTGTCGTTGAGTCTGACTCATAGTGACCCTATAGGACAGAATAGATCTTGCCCATATAGTGACTCATAGCGGCCCTCTAGGACAGAGTAGAAATGCCCCATAGGGTTTCCAAGGTAGATTTGAACTTCTGACTTTTTGGTTAGCAGCTGTAAATTGCCGTAGCTCTTTACACTGTGCCACCAGGGCACCATCAATACAAGCATTTTCAATTAATGTCTATAGAACTCTTTTTGGTATTTTAAGCTTAGATATCTACATAGTACCATTTCAAAAGTAAAAACATATAGGATGATTGGAGATTTAATGGAAAAAAAAGGAAAGTTCAGTTTCTTGTATGTGGTTATTGGCATACCAATAAACGATGAAATGGCTGTCCATTACATATTACAAATAAAGAATTAAACCTTAAGAAAGGTTAGAACAGTAAAGAAATATGTTGGACTTAACAAAATTGGAAGTCGAAGACATGAGCATTTATAAAATGTTACCAGTGGAGCAAACCTATGCAGAAATAAGGAGAGAAGAATCTGTAGGGAGGAGTTTTCAAGTTCTTACAGAAAGATATTACAGATGATTATCTGAGTGTATCAGTTTCTAGATAGACTTACAAAATGAAATAGAGAAAAATAAAAGATGAGCTAGAAAAGTTATCTTTAATAAAGTTTGGTTTCATAGTCTCCTAGGGCTTTTAATCTTTTTTTTTTTTTCCTTCTTAGATCTGAGTCTGATAGTGAGACTTAGAGACTTTGGAGGGTTTAAATGATGATTAACTCAGATAAAGAAAAGCCTTTTCTCCTGCACCCTTCAGCAAAATTTGAATTTAGCAAAATACAGCTTAAATGACATTCTATGGCCTTGATTTTTGTCAGAGCTTTTATAAAGAGATAAGTCCAACAATTCTCCATGAGAGGATTTAAACTACTTGTGAGTACTTTGTATTTTTCTATCTGGAGAATAATATGTGTTCTTCAAAGGATAATTTAAAATAGAATTTGCAATGACTTAAGGCAATTTGCTGAGGGAATGCATGAATACAAAAAAACTGGTACTATAAGCATTTTTTAACTCTCCAGTTTAGGATTGCAAATGACATAACGAATCTAAGGGCCTTAAGCTTTCTTATGTGAAAGTAGTTCTACTAATCTAGAAGAATAAACATTTTCTGTCAATATTTTCATACCACAAACATACCCACGTTAGATAACAAGGAGATTTTGCATGTTTGCATATACATATACTTATAACCATGAGTACGTATCCCTTGGAGTATCTCTACAAAAAATTATCTATAAGAAGTGAAAATAAAATCTGTATAATTGCCTGTACTATGGATTATTTTCATTGCTGCCAATAAGTTGTATGCCTATAAAAAGCAGAAGTTGTGTGATAGATATATTTACAATACACACACACACACACACACACATGCAGACAGAAATGAGTAGCTGCTGAGGCTGCTTATGTACAACGAAAAACCTCATAGAATTTGGTTTCTTGGTTTGGAGGTTTAAGGTCATGATTTCTTGGGACATTCCAGCTAATTGGCCTAATAAACTGTTTAGTGCTTCTGTCCTACCTCCTAGTTCCTTGTGTAGTGCCTGGGGTCTTAAAAGCTTGAAAATGGCCATCCAAGACAGAAAAATTGGTCTCTATTCACCAGGAGCAATAAATGAAGAAGTGTCAAGAATAGAAGGAAGAAATGGAATATATGGCTAATTGTTTCCGTGAACAACTGCCTCCTTGATATGAGACCAGAAGAGCTGGATGGTGCCTGACTACCATTACTGAACGTTTTGATCAAAGATTCTAAAGAAGAATTCTGGCCAAAATAGGGAAAATGCAGAACATGATTTCAAAAAATTCTCGTGAACTCTAGACTTCCTGGAGCCCTGAATGTTGAATGAACCCCTGAAACTATTGCTCTGAGATAGTCTTTAAACCTTAAACCAGAAATATCTCCAAAGTCTTCCTAAAACCAATCAATAGTTTATCTTAACCGGTAAAAAAAATGCCTGCCTTGAGCATTATGCTCTTTTAAGAATTATCTACATGGGATCAAATTGATAACAGCAACTTGAAAGATTAGATAGGAATCTGAGGGGGCAATGAATTTATGTTAATGGGGGAGGAACAACTCAGAAAAGGAGGTTAAGAATGATTGTATAACTCAAAGGATGTAATTAATGTCACTAAATTGTACATGTAGAAGCAATTTATTTGGTGTATGTTTTGCTGTGTATATTTTCAGCAACACAACGAAATAAATAAAACTAAATAAATGCCCATGCTACTACTTTATAGTTTTTAATCTAAGTGCTCAATTTTGACAAATTCTCAGAATTAACATAATGCAATGTATACCAATTGTCCTGCAAAATATTTACTTAAGAGTCAATATTTGTCCTAATTTCACTGCAATGGCTCAAAATCTCTTGGGAGCTCCTCTTTTGGAAACACATTTTTCTGGTGAATGAAGAAAATCAATCTCAATTACTTTAAATTCATACTTCATTTTAAATTCCAAATGGATTTTCTCAAAGTGATTGCTTACCTTATTTACTAGACTTAGTACTGAAAGATTTTTGACTATTAAAAACAATGAAATTCACCCTCAAAAGATGCTTCAACAAAAGATATTCAGGAACACTCTAAAATATCTGAAGGCAATTGTAGAAGAGTTCTAAAAATACAATTTTAAAGTGTTTTTAATATTCACATGTGTTATTTTTATATGTTCAAATGATCAGAAGAATTTGATTTTTTTGTGTATTTATTAAGATTCTGGCTTATTGTAGCTAAACTCCAAGCTGTACTATAGTATATATAAATATATCAGGTCATGGATCAGATATCAAACTGGTATCAAACTGATATCTGATCCATGTTGAAAATATCCCCACCATAATCATTGGATTATGCATTAGGCTATCTTATTAGCAGAAATGAGAGAATAATTTAGGGTTGGTAAATATTTTTAAGTGCAGTATAATATAAAAATCAAGAAATGTTTTCCATAAATCAGGTTTCAAGTCAGTAATTTAAACCAAAGGTTTTTATGACAATATTTCCTAAATAGCATATATAAATTTACAAATAAAAGAGAAAAATACATAAGTGAGTATTGGAAAACAGAGAAAAGTGCAATCAATAAGTTAAAATAATTTCTACAAGAAGTGGAGCAAGCAGGGCTGGACCTGCACCAGTTAATGAGAACAAGCCCTCTCAAAGGTAAATGGATGAAGAACACAAATATAGGACTAGATACCTCCAGTTGCATCAATAGGCTGTACAAGAGCAAGTTGGGCATCAAAGTGTTGGGAGGGAACAAATGAAAGGACTTCCAGAAATGCATCTGTATTTCATACATGCCTGTTATGGCTGGACATGACATTCACAGTTAATTCTAGTCCGATACATTTGACCAAGTCTAGAACTCAGACATTTTGTTAGGAAAGTAAATTACTACAGTAACTTGACGAAAATTAAAATTTTGTAAAACTTTATCCACCACCATGATCTTGAGAGTTGTCTCATACTTAAAGGTTTTTTTTTTCTAAGGTGAACAAAGTTGTATTATCTAATGTGATTGATTTATATTTCATAATGAAATATTTCAACATCTGTAAGATCTTTATAACACTGAATCAATATTTTCCAAATGACCAATGAGGCATCAAAATCAGATGTGAGTACAAGTTCCATACAAAGTGCAAAATAGATCAATACATTTTAAAATGGATTAATAATAATGTATTGGTACTGTTTTATTCCCCATTGTAACTACCTTTGAAGAAATGATCCATGTTGAGTTTTAGTATAGCATCAAATAAAAACATCCAAAAATACCAGTAAAGCCTATTAAAATAAACTTCCTTTTTCCAACTGAATATCTGTGTGGGGCTGGATTTCTTCATATACGTCAATCAAACAAATGAATACACATATACACAAATCTGCTTATATTTATATGTATCCAGCTATCCTTATTTTTTTTTTTGTTTTTTATTTTTAGCTATCCTTATTAAACCAGTCTTTAATAAGATTTATAAAAATGTGAAGCAATGGCACTGTTCTCAAGATTTTTTAGAAAATAAAAATATATTAATGTTAACATATAATGTGTATTTTGTTATTTTTAAATAAGTTTGTAAATATATTTCTAAAATTCTATATGGGAAATATAGGTCAAATCCACTTTGGAAGAAGAACAACAGGAATGCTCCTTAGAAGTAACTATGGCGAGACTACGTCTCACATACTTTGGACATGTTATCAGACGGATCAGTCCCTGGAGAAGGACATCATGATTGGTAAAGTAGACAGTCAGTGAAAAAGAGGAAGATTCTCAAAGAGATGGATTGTTACAGTGGCTGCAGCAATGGGCTCAAGCATAACAACGATTGTGAGGATGATGCAGGACCAGGCAGCATTTCATTCTGTTGTACATAGGGTTGCTATAAGTCAGAACCAGCTCAACAGCACCCAATAACAACAACATATGGTAAATATTGGTAAGTATAGCCAACAATAAAAAACACTTGGAGGTGTTTTCTATATTTTTTAAGAATATAAAGATGACCTAATATAAAAAAGTTTGTGACAACAATGAAACACTCCCCTGTTTACTCTGACTATAGCAACTCCTGTGTCTCCATGATATTCATCGTTGGGGAAAAAGAACAGATAGTCTGGCTCATCCTCAAGGGGTTGATGGACTTCAACTGTTTTTTAATATACATATCCAATCTAAGGGGCTAATTGAAAAACTGAGGGGATAGAATAACTCCATTTTTTTTTTTTTGCTTTGTTTTGTTTTTTTCTAACAAAGAAATGAGTTAAAGCTCTAGATGGCCTTCTACAGCTTTTCCAGATAATAACTTATAAAGTGAACTTCTGAGCCAACTGGATATATCTGACCCAATACATTGGTCTTATCTGACCCACGTGCATGGGCCTTATTAATAACTCACTCCCAAACAATACTGCAGGAACCACTACATATATCACCCTTCAATTATTTTATGTACAATGGCTGAAAGAAAATATAAAATAACTAGATCTGCAAAAAGGTAAGACCATGTGATTGATAATAATAAGGGAAAACACGAACAGTAGAAGCTTACTCACCAATGATCCAGACATCAAAGTTAGCAGGCAAGACACTTAAAACATTATTATGTTCAAGAAAATAAAGTAAAAGCATAGACAATATAGATAAAATATGGAGACATTTACCAGATAATTTGAATTAATATTAAAAAATCAACTAGGTATTATAGAGTGTATCAGTTGAAATTAAGAATTGAATGGATAACTTTAACAGCGTATCAGGTACTGGAAAACTTAGAATTGGGGATATCAGAGAGAAATCACTAGCTAAAAAGCAAACTGAAGCACAGGAAGAAAAACAAAAAAATAAAAACAGATGGACACAAAAAATACATACTCAAAAGCTTTAGCTTATGTATAAGCCCCCAGAAAGAGAGGACAAAGAGAATATAAAGGAGGAGAAATAGTCAAGGAAATAATGAGTCAAGATTTTCAAAAATTAATGAAAAATGTCATTGTTGTTGTTAGGTGCCATCGAGTAGGTTCTGACTCATAGCAACTCTATGTACAACAGCATGAAATACTGCCCTGTCCTGCACCATCCTCTCAATCTTTGATATATTTGAACCCATTGTTGCAGTCACTGTGTCAATCTGTCTCACTGAGGGTATTCTTTTATGCTGACCCTCTACTTTACTAAGCCTGATGTCCTTCTCCAGGGACTTGTATCTTCTGATAACTTGTCCAAAGTACATAAGAAGTATTGCCGTCCTTGCTTCCCAGAAACACTCTGGCTGTACTTCCAAGACAGATTTGTTGGTTCTCCTGGCAATCCATGATATATTTAATATTCTTTGCCAGCACCATAATTTAAATGCATCAATGTTCTTTAGTCTTCTGTATCCATTGTTCAGCTTTTGCATGCATATGAGGTGATTGAAAATATCATGGCTTATGTTAGGCTCACCTTAGTCCTCAAAGTGACATCTTTACTTTTTAACACTTTAAAGAGGACTTTTGCAGCAGATTTTCCCAATGCAATATATCGTTTGATTTCTTGATTGCTGCTTCCATGGACATTGACTGTAGATCCAAGTAGAAGGAAATCCCTGACAACTTAAATCTTTTCTCCGTTTATCATGATGTTGCTTATTGGTCCAATTGTGAGGATTTTTATTTTCTTTATATTGAGGTGTAATCTATACTGAAGGCTGTAGTCTTTGATTCTTATCAATGAATGCTTCAAATTCTCTTCACTTTCAAGCAAGAAAAGCATTATTTGTATATTTCAGGTTGTTAATGAGTCTTCCTCCAATCATGATGCCACATTCTTCTTCATATAGTCTGGCTTCTCAAATTATTTGCTCAGCATACATATTGAATAAGTATGATGAAAGGATACAACCCTGACACGCACCTTTCCTGATTTTAAACCAGGTAGTATCCCCTTGTTCTGTTCAAACAAATGCCTCTTGGTCTATGTACGTGTTCCTCACGAGCACAATAAAGTGTTCTGGAATTCTCATTCTTTGCAATGTTATCCATAATTTGTTATGATCCACACAGTCGAATGCCTTTGCATAGTCGATAAGACACAGGTAAACATTTTTCTGGTGCTTTCTGCTTTCAGCTAAGATCCATCTGACATCAGCAACGGTACCCCTCATTGCATGTCCTCTTCTGAATTAGGCTTGGACTTCTGGCAGTTCCCTATCAATGTACTGCTTCAACCATTTTTTAATTATCTTGTGCAAAATTTTACTTACTTTGGATATTAATGGTATTGTTCGATAATTTTCACATTCTGTTGGATTGCCTTTCTTTGAAATGGGCACAAACATGGATCACTTCCAGTTAGTTGACCAGAAAACTGCCTTCCAAATTTCTTGATAAAGACATGTGAGCACCTCCAAGACTGCACCCATTTGTTGAAACATCGCAATTGGTATTCCATCAGTTCCTGGAGGTTTGATTTTCACTAGTGCCTGCAGTGCAGCTTGGACTTCTTCCTTGAATACCATCAGTCCTTGATCATGTGCTACCTCCTAAAATGGTTGAACGTTGATCAATTCTTTATAACTATAAATGAAAAACATCCAAGAATCAAGAAATTCAGTGAACTCAAAGGATAAATGCAAAGAATACCATAAGTAGACACGTAAGAGTAAAACTGTTGAAAGCCAAAGACAATGAAAATATTATAAAAAACAACTAAAGGGAAAAAAGGTATGTTATTATCAAAGAAGCTACACTAAATATGGCAAATGACCTTCTGCAAAAACATTGGAAACCAAAAGTCAATACAATGACACATTTCAATTGCCGAAATAAAAAAATTCCCAACATATCATTTAAATATGAAAGTAAGATAAAGTTTTTTCAGAAGAAAAAACTATGGGAATTTGTTAATAGCATTCCTGCACAAAAATTATATATACATATATAAAGAAAATTAAACCAGATGGAAACAATGAAATACAAGCAGGAACCCCAGAAAAGATAAATACATGGGCAATTATAAATTATCAGTGAAAATTGATTCCATAATACAATAATTAATCATGATATCTTGTGAAGTTTAAAATATAACTATCATAAACTCATTGCCATAGAGTTGATTCTGACTCACAGCAACCCTACTGAGGAGAGTAGAACTGCACCATAGGGTTTCTAAGGCTATAATCTTTACAGAAGCAGGCTGCCACATCTTTCTCCCACAGAGCGCCTGGTGGACTTGAACCTTAGATCTTTCAGTTAGCAGCTGAGTGCTTAACCACTGTGCCACCGGGGCTCCTATAACTATCATAAATGCGAGCAATAACATAAAAAACTAAACCCCATTGCAGTCGAGTTGATTCCGACTCACAGCAACCCTATAGAACAGAGTAGAACTGCCCCATAGGGTTTCCAAGGAGCAGCTGGTGGCTTTCAACTGCCAACATTTGGTTAGCAGCTGAGCTCTTAGCCACTGCGCCACCAGGGCTTCAACATAAAAAATATATATATATATATATAAATATTTCTTAAAGAGTCTAAAGTTTTAGTAATTTTGGGAAAAACTTTCTATATATGTACTTAGGAATTTGTAAAAATTATTCCTGTATAAATAATATGGAATATATTAGCACAACATATTTTATAGGTATATGCATATATAATACACAATATGTGCATTGAAGAAGTTTGGAAAGATGTACATTGATATTGTCACTCGTGGCTACTTCTTAGTGTTGGAATGATTGACTTATTTTCTTCTTTTTTAGCTTTTAAAAACATTTTTCTATAAAGATAAGCTATTACATTATAGAATTAAAAGAGGAAAGGCAAAAGCAGTGGAGCAAAGAAGAGAAGAAAATAAAAAGAAAGGCAGAAAATTGCGCGAGTGTAGATCATAGTCTCCAAAGGCTTATGTTTGCTCCCTGACTTCCACCCTTTTGATTGCTGAAAACATACAGGCAAGTAATTTCATTTCCTGATCCATAAAGTGGTGATGGTTATAATACATAACACACCAAGGGGGAAAGATCAAATGAAGTAATGTTTGTGGCACTGCTTCATAAGTAGAAAGTTGACACAGGGCTGGAAATAGGTGAGCTTATTGGAAAAATACGCTAGGAATTTCTACAAGCAAAATGGCAGTTTTGAGACACCTATCTAATAAACATGCTGCTCTTTATTAACTTAGTTTCCATCTTATCTTGGAAGGCATGTTCCAGAAACACTAATTCCAGAACTCAAGAGAGATTTGTTTACCTGTGATAAAGCAAAGACAAAGAATGAGAAGTTTTGAATAAGAAGTTTTAGTGACAAAAAGCCTAAAGATTTATTTTTTGGAAAAAAATTTTAAAATTCAGTAGAAACACTATTACTTTAAATATAGCTCTGAGTGCTAGCAGAAATAAAACCAGAGTTCTCAGGACCAGAATACCACAATCACTTGGGATTCAATTTGTTCACCTATATTAAAAAAAAAAAAAAAAATCCAGTTAAAAATGGCTTAACAAAATACTGGATATTTTATTACACTTTTCTCACATAATACCTGGCCGAGACTATAGGTTTACTATCGGGCTCCATGTCATTACCAATGCCCTAGTATCCTTTATATCTTTCTTCTCTAACACTCACAGTGTATGGCTTTCTCCTCATGCTTGTACTTTCTGGGAGACAATGATTGACCTAGTTCTAGCATTATGGCCAGTTTCTGGAGAGCAAGAAGAAGAAAAGTTGATGGTTGGAGGAGGACATACCTATACCGAGAAAGCAAAATCCCTGTCAGATCTCCCCAGCAGACTACTGCTAATATGCCATCAATCATAAGGATGCTCTTAGGGTTAGAGCCACCATCTAGCTGTCAGTTTGTTGTACTGTGGTAGCTTGTATGTTGCTATGATGCTCGAAGTATGGCACTAATATTTCAAATACCAGCAGGGTCCCGTAGTGGACAGGTTTCAGCAATGATTCCAGACTAAGACAGACTAGGAAAAAAGGCCTGTCAATCTCCTTCTAAAAATTAGCCAATTGAATTTTATGGACTTCAACAGAACACTGTCTGGCTCATTTGCTTTGAATCCATTATCAAGAAGGACCAGTTGCTAGAGGAAGCTATCATGTTTGATGAAGTAGAGAATCTGAGAGATCGTCAGTGAGGTGGATTGGCACAATAACTGAAATGCTGGACTTGAACATGCTGGCAATTGTGAAGATGATGCAGGACCAGGCAATGTTTTGCTCTGCTGTACATTAGGTCAACATGAATCAGAGTCAACTCAATGTCAGCTAACAACAATAGTGGTTAGAGTGATGGAGAAATCTCATTTTTTAGCTGGGCACAATGTTATACAAAACAAAACTGGAATTTGGTCAGTAAAGAAGGATACGTAGTTAGGAGCATTTTCCACAACACCTTAATGTACTTCTTAGAATCTCTTGCAGTTATGAAAATAATCAGAGAGTTCTGATAAATTATCACGCTGATCTCAAAGATTGAATGATCTCACCTCAGGCTACAGATAAAGGCTGACCTAGACGGCACTAGGTTTTTTTTCTTAGTCAAACATCGCCTAATGCATGAATATATATTTAGGCACATAAGGTCAATAGATTCAAAATCTTGATTCTATTTCAACTTGCCAGTGAGTACACCCACTCCTCACATATTGACATGGTTAGGTTCCAAAGACCAGGTCATTATGTGAAAATTGACATTGTACAAAAATGGAGGATAATCACATCAGATCACAAAATGGAGGATGACTGCATAATTATATTACTGCCAAACTACATCATTACATAATTGCCAAACCTTTGAGAATCAAGGCCCAGCGAAGTTGACACATAACCACGACAGCCAGCTTTTACCCTCTTCTTGCACCTTAGTGGTTGTTACTGACAACATACATCATTAATGCTTGAAATAGTCAGGTAGTACATTTTTTACTAAAGTTGTAAATGTGAAATGTCAGATAAAGAGACAGACAATATGTGAGGAGCAGGAGCATATATTTTGTTAAAGGCTTTATTAGGTATTACTGCCTGAATGCCTGTTATGCAGACACTGTGCAGAAGCGCATTGACTTTAATTCTTAATCTACCCTGTTGAAATGGATATTCATTCTTTTCAGAGATGAGAAAGCTGATAATTCAAAAATGTGCCCATCTATATCAATGGGGCTACCTTCATTAATGAATTAACTTCTGAATTTCTGACCTGATATGGTCAAATAAAGACACTTATTCAAGATTTTTCTATTAGCTAAATTTCTAGAACTTTGTCAACTAATTTTTTGAATGATTCTGAAATCACAGAATACACGCTCAAAGTACTAGAATTTAACTTTGTTGTATATAGGTGTGTATGTGTGGATGTATGTTTGCATTTGTGTGTGTATACTTGTGGGTTGTATAAAAGAGAAAGTTTGAAACAACCCTGTGATTTCTACCTATGAACCCCTTTGTAATATAGCAGTTAATGTATGCTAATTTCTCTCTTTCAAATGTTTTAAGCTCTAATCAAAATATTTCCCCAAATCAGTAATTAATATCATATAGGTTATAATATCTGTCAATAAAATTTTTCAGATTTCATAATACTGTATTGTCAATAGAATTCACCTAACACAATCATGTCACGCACATTTATTAATAGAATATTTCCCTTGATTTTTACTAACTTCTATTAATAATATTGAGCTCTTCTGTTTACACTGACTGAAGTCAGATTCAGGACCTTTTGGGAGGCCAAGAAGCCTTTTATTTCTTCTAATGGAAAATACACTTTAAAGGCTATTCTGGAGGAGATTCCCAAACACCGTATGCAAAAATCATTCCTTTTTCTGGGAGTTGTATTCCGTAGTGAAATATCTTCAATAACATAAACTTTAGTGGGGAAAAGCTGGATATGTTAATGTGGCCTCTTCTGGTTAAGTAGAGTACATAGCTAAAGATTAGGAGATACTTTTAAAAATCAACTATAAACAATTAGGCTGACTTGTATTGTGAGGGCTGTAGCCTTGTGTTTAGCAACTGAGGAGCTAGGAAAAAAAAAAATCCTGAATTAAATAGTGCAAATTTGCAATGTAAAATTAAGAATTAACACACCATTTATAAAGACAAAGTAGTAATTGCTGAAAAGATGTTCCTTTGTTTCTGAAATATAGCAAAAGACAAATAGTGTTTTATTTTATGTTAATCAATTTGGGTAAACAGCTAACAACGTTATGGTTCTGAAAGCATAGTTCTATTGAAGGAAACACCAGATTGCCTCTAAAATGTATTCTCCCCCAATGCTTAATTTGTCACTACTCTACTCATTTGGTCTTTCCATCCCATCTTGCAAAGAAGTGGGAGTAATGCAAGATAGCTGCAAGAATCATCCTAAAAAACAGAAAAGATACCTTTATAATTGCAATGGACTTTACTGTTAGTTTTAGACTTGGCAGACAGTCAAAATTTTGGGGGAAGCTAAAATTTCTCCTCACATGCTTTCCTACTTTGTTCCTAAGATAAATGCATACGTTTGTCTACGTGTATGTATATTTCAGAAATCTTTCTGTGACCCATATGGTAACAGGGAATAGCATAGTAGATACATTTCATTATTCTTAGGGGCTGATTCAAATTTTGCTTAAAGGATGAAAGCTATTTTGAGGTGGGACATAAGATAAAAACCTTGGACTCTAGTTGCAGAAAAATTTTTGTTTTTAATCGCACTTTCTGTATATGCTCTTACATACATTTATTTAATTATTCTGAGTCTCATTATCCTTATCTTGATAAACTGAATTACTGAGACAGTTGTCTTAAGGCTGCCGTGAGGATCATTTAGTAAATAATAAATCATCAATAATGTTAACAATTTGTGTCATTTTCAAAATAAATCCAAAGGAAAATCTTTTTTTGTTTTGTGTGTGTGCTGTTTTTCCAAGTGGTTAATAGGGATTATTTTGTATAGCCGTTCAACAAATTGGAGCCCTAGTGGCTCAGTGGTAAAGATCTTGGCTGCTAACCAAAAGGTCGGCAGTTCAAATCCAAAAGCAGCTCCTTGGAAACCCTATGGGGGTAGTTGTACTCTGTCCAATAAGGTCACTGTGAGTTGGAATCAACTCCACAGCAGGTTTTCAAAAATTAGTGACACTTAAGGCATACGTGCACAGAGCACTTTAATATTTGAAATGAAGAATGTAAATGTAAGATACTATCATTATTATAATAACAATTTATTTAAAATGCATTAGGCATGTTTTCTCAGCAAAACACTGGATAAGGATTATAAAGTCAAAATCATCTGTTTCGTTTTAAATAGTTATTTAGTCAAAATAAAGCAAGAAGAATAGCCAAATTCAAATCAGATAACCGAGGTTTTGAAATCTGACTGTATTAGATACAAACTTTTGTGTACTTGGGAAGATTGCTTAATCTTTCAAATTTCAGTTTAGGTTAGTTTAACCATCCGAAAATGAAACTACTGGTACCGATCTTTTAGCATTCTTGTAAGGGTTAAAATAAAGTTTGAGGAAGCACCCAATATAGTAACTTGTTTCGTAGCAGGTACTAAAAAAATATTATTTTCCATTCTTTAATCTGGAGGAAGCAAGACAAATTGATATATTCTCCTATCTACATGTAATTTTTATGCCCAGTGCTTTATATCCTTATTTTGATTAATATTTGTGGAAAGACTCGAGAAGAGTAAAATAAATCACATACCCATAACATTTATCAGACGGATGAAGCTCAAAATACTTGTTAAGGAAGGTACACTGAACATATTAGGCAATAATTTTCCATCCTATTCTTAAACTACTTAAACTGGAAACCCTGGTGGCCTAGTGGTTAAGTGCTACGGCTACTAACCAAAAAGGTTGGCAGTTCAAATTTGCCCAGAGCTCCTCGGAAACCCTGTGGGGCAGTTCTACTCTGCCCTGTAGGGTCGCTGTGAGTCAAAATTGACCCGACGGCAATGAGTTTTTTTTTTTTTTTTCTTTTTTTTCTCAAGCACATTTCAAAAATGAGATTATAGTACAGCATATTTCTGAAGATTAAAATATTCAAAACAGTACTATATAAACACAATTACAACATAATCACAACTACAATCTTATCGACAAGCTATGAAAACATTCATAATTAGTATCAATTATTCCTTTGTTGCCATTATTTGAGTAGACCCATTTACATCCCTGGTTATACTCTCACAGGTTGATAAATTGCAACTCTCCTATGTTGTGGTGATAGTGTTCCTTCTTAGAGGTATCTTGGTGTTGCCTTTTACTCACAAAAGGCAACATGTCATTATATGTTACACAGCATGCTGTGTTCATTTAAAGGTCCTGTCTTTAACACTATTTATACCCCATGTTACATAACTAAGTTTGACATATTGATAAACATGTACACTCATGTGCTACAATTGAGCATCACAAAGTAAGGGAATAAATAAAGCTTTCTATTCATATATATATTTTATTTATAATATTAACAATAATGGTAATTCATTTTAACTTTTATTCAAAAAATATTTTAAAAGCATCCTGTGTGCTTTCTTTTTTTTTTTTTTTTAATATGGTGATGAACCAATGGATATAATCCTTTCAAAGGGCTTAGTGGCACAATGGTTAAGTGCTTGGCTGCTAACTGAAGGGTCAGCAGTTTGAACCAGCAGACCTGGCCATCTGCTCCGGTAAAGATTTCAGCCAAGGAAACCCTATGGGGCAGTTCTGCTCTGTCACAGGCAGTCAACAACCACAGGAGCAATATCATCCTTTCCATCAAGAAGAGAACGCAGGAGATGGACATTACACAAATAAACACATAAAATATCATAAAATACGATTTCTAGTAAGTTCTATTGTGAAGAATTGAATGTTTTGAAAGAGCAACAGGAGAACATCATTGAGGTTGATGAGCTTAGGGAAAAGCTCTCTGAGGAAGTGACGTTCAGGATCAGAAGAGTCAATTAGAGATACCCAGGAAAGGAGCTCAAATAGAGCTTACCAGCAGAGATCATACTCACTGGACATCCCTGGAGCAACCACCAAAAGACGGGGTGGCTGGACAGAGTTACTGGTAGGTATAAAGTGATATAGGAGTGTATGTGAGATTAGGTTATGCAAGCTGTGTCCAAGAGTTAAAATTTTACTCTAAGGATAATGGAAAAATTGAAGTGTTAAGCAGGTGAATAACCATTATCAGTTTAAAATGCATTGATAATGAAATTATCCTTCACTTTCTAGGGTAGATATATTTCATCCAATTTGAAATGAAGAGGCTTTCTGAAAGTCAATATACATTTTCCACTGACTTCCTTTATAAAACCAGACATTTTCCTAAGAACAGACTCTATCTATTAAAAGGTGGATTAAAAACCTCCCAGTGAAGGTAGGATTAATATGGTGACAGGATCTCCTTGGGGTCAGGTGCTCTAATACTGGCTTGCTTCCACTGAAATTAATTTTCTTTTTCTTCTCCATCATATCCAAAATTTTGAGATAAGCACATTCTTTGCTTTCTGTTTTTCTAATTATCAACCAAACTAAATATTTGCATGTTCCATAATTCTCAATTTGCAGTATACGAGACTTTATATTGTTTTTAATCTTAAAACAGCTAACATCGTCTACTTGCAAATATTCACTACCAGAAAGTGCCTCCTCCCAAAAAATCTATCCCATCAAAAAAAGGAGTTAATGTTTTACTTAAAATGATACTGAAAAAAGTCTTATTTAAAATTTTGCATATTATATTTACTCAAAATGAAGGATAAAAATTTGAAAATGCTTTGTCAGCAGATTATTATACCAGAAAAAATACATGGGAAAAAAATTCATTGCTCCATAAATGAAATATATTTTTCTTAATTCAAAATTGCATTAGCAGATTGAGTTCACAATTAGAGTAGTGCACAAAATATTTATGTTGTTTTGCCTTGTGGATATCCAAAAATAAATACATAGATTTCAACACGTGGTAGGAAAGCAAAATATATTCATCTTTATGGGAATAGTCTAGAAGTAGAGGTAAATTTTGAAACAGTGAAAACATTTCTGAAATCCAGTGTACCTCTATGTTCAACACAATTGCTTTCCTGAGAAGAAGAGATCAGCCCTTACTGTTACAATTTCCTTACACAAGGATGAGTTACTATCTGAACCAAAAATTAATTTGCACCTCAAGAAATGTAAGTGAAAAAAGAGTTAGCCATCTTCCAGGTAAGAAACTGTTTTAAAATAGAATAAAAGTGTTAGCTTTCCTTAAAATTGAATTTACGCCTTGCTTCAGTGGGGTGGAGGATAAGTAATGAGTTCACTCTATTATGTGATTTATGGTGTCTGCACAATTTTTCTATACTTTCCCACAGGACTCCATGTCCTATTTTTATGAAAACATAGACAGACACCTGTAGGCAGAGTCGAGAGCAGCATACACAGAAGAAAAAAAGCTATTCAGGAGGACAAAAGGTAATTCAGCCACTCTATCTGCTCTATCTTGGGCCATTTCTCAGCTGATTGCCAATAAGTGAAGCAATTAGAGAACAATCTTTAAGTACCACTTTACAGGTGCTACCAAAAGGTCACAATTTATTGCTGTTGTAAACTGCTGCTGAGTTTGAGCTGGCATGTTGGATCCAAAACATTCTACTGCCCCTTTTTCTGTAATTATTACTTTTCCTTGAGGCTTTGACGTGGGCCTTCATTACGTGCTGGATTAAAGTCAAAAAATGTTAATCTAATGCAGTAAATGCAGTAGTTTGTATGCAGGTTACCAGCTGTGTAGCACAGAACATGCTGGACTGTTCCAAAAACTGTGAGTATTGATTATGGGGGTATTGGGTCCATTAGGGTGCCCAGCGGACTAAGTGCAGGCAGTCCCCCGGTTAGGAGCATCCAATTTACACACAACTCGTACTTGCCCTTTAACGTTCTGTAAATTTGCCCTCACTTTGAAAATCAACTGCTACTTGCAACAAGTTCTTCATCACAGTCGCCTTCACCTGTTGCACATGCAGCTTTTAAATCATCGAAAAGGCTTCCGGACTTTTCTTGCACTGTACCGAGAACCAAACTCGTTGCTGTGGAGTCAATTTCAACCCATAGTATAGGACAGAGTAGAACTTCCCCACAGGGTTTTCAAGGAGCAGCTGGTGGATTTGAACGGTCAACCTTTCGGTTAGCAGCCGTCTCTTAACCACTGTGCCACCAGGGCCCTTGCACTATAAAAAAAAAAAAATAGTAAGGTTAAATAAGAACCATATGCATCTCTTTTGATTTACCTACAAATTAGTCTTAAAGACATCTTTAGGACCAGATCTTGTTCGAAACCTGGGGACTGCCTGTAATGGAATCACTGGAAAAGCCAGTAGGGGTTAAACAAAATACTCAGGCACATGAACCTACTTAGTTTACAGGTCAGGCAGTATCCCCTGCTCCTGGGTGCTAGTAGTATCTGTATTCATTTCATTCTCTTCCCTGGAATGTTCTTAGGTTATAATCAGTTTGACATTTCTCAGGGTGTAATCACTCATTTATCCAGGAGATATTGCCACCTTTTCTGTGTTTGGGGCACAGATCAAAGTACCAGGAAAATACTGACAACAGTTTAGAGCAAATGCACAATTTAAAAAAATGGGGATCTAAATAAGGTTGTAAACTTTATTATGACGCATTACAGCTTTGAAAAAATATAAAGAAGAAAGAGAGGGAAAAAGGGAGGGAGAGGGGAAGGAAAGAGTTAATAAAATAAACAATGGCAGCTGTCATCATCACCATTTCATAAAGAAAGGGACATTTTAACAACCGCCCCCCCCACAAAAAAAAAACATATTGAGAAACACTTAGATAAGAATGGATGATATTGCACTATATCCCCTAATGGAGCTTTATGGAAAACTCCCTAAGTTACCTTTATTTTTTCATTTCTTTTTGAAGTATGTATGTACGAGTAAGTGTGACATAAAAGAGAGTAAAAACTTGGATATAGATTCATACCAAGCTGTAGACCACCATTTGGGAAACACTGATCAAGAAAGAGAGACAGAAAATAGTGACAAAGAGTATATACCAGAGGGTGGTGTTTCTAGTAAAAGGAGAGAATGTTTTCAGGAGAAAGCAGAGAACTTGTTACTTGAAGTTAGAGTGCAATTTGATTAGGCAGGGTGTACATGTAATGTGTACACAGAGGCCCGAGAGGCACGACACATTGGGGAGATATAAATAGTTCTATAGATCTGAGTGCAGGTTGTGCTTCTGGGACATCTGAGGGAAATGGAAAGGTCATGTTGAAATGGATGAATCTGGGAACTCATAGTGCTGCAGATCTAACATAGTATGGGGATTTTATACTAAAATTTACAGGGAGTCAGTAAAGAATTTTAAGTGATGAAAAATAACGTAAGAGGGTATGTGATCAAGAAGATAAGAATACAAAAACGTAAGGGGATGTTTATTAATCTGAAGCACTCTCTCAGGATTCAGGATTTAACAAACTTATAAGAAACAGGAGATTGTATAAAGACACCAAAGGATAATAATTAGAAGCATGGAAAATGAAGATCCATACTAAAGAATGTAGAAATGTCAGAGCTGCTAGGGCAGATGGCAAGGGATGGGGTTAAATACCGACAGAAGTCAGCACATTAGAGTGGATATAGTCTGTGAGGCCAAATAACCCAACATTCACTAAAGAAATAAAAAAGATGCTAGAGAAACAAATAGCTCCCCTCTGTTGCCCACGGTTGATGAGAGCAAATGTTGCCTACAGCTGATAGCAATGGAGATGATAGTCCCCCAAAACAATAGAGACTAGGTATGATACTCAAACATCAGAAACCCAGTGGATACAATAACCTACTGAGTGACAAGGTCTAGGGGTTGCCAGAGTTCTCTGCCCCACAGAGTATTATAAAGATGACAATAAAACCGTATCTTTGGGGACAAAATAGATGGACAGCCAAAAGAGTGTTCCTGAATCTGTATATATAAAAAAAAGAATCTGTATAGTCAAAAGAAATTGAGGATGAATGATCACAAAGATGAGAGTAATTGGCCAATAAAACGTCACCGTGCTCTCCTCAGTCTCCGGGTTTAACCCAGTTTCCAGACCTAGATCCACTGACTGAAGGAAGAACGAAGTTCCAGAAGAAAGAAACTTGTTACACTTCAGCAAATATGTATGGTAATGATAGTCTTGGACCTTCTTCAAAAGGATCTTTGGACATTTACTTGGGTAAATTCACACTACAGAAACAGTGATACTCAAACATCTAGAAGACTCCTGAACACAGTATCAATGTGGACATTTTTAACCAGAGAATTAAAGTGTCATCACACTTTCCCCCACCATATGAGGACTTATGGGGGCCAGGAACACATGCAGTCCTGCTCAAAGTCCACTTTTCGGTGGGTCTACAGTCAATAAAACTGTCTCAGAGTCATTCCCTAGTCCCCAAAACTGGAATAGGCATACTGGGTGGTTTACATAGCCCCTATATTGAGCCCTGTTCTTGTCCTGTGTAGTAAGAATTTTCACAGTAGGAAAGGCAAGTTATATATAGCCTCTAAAATCCCACCTCCTCCCAATAGTAAATCAACAACATCACATACCGGGGGGAAATGGAAAAATATACTGCAAATCTAAGGTTGCATGGCTGGTGATCCAGTTTATCTCTGTTTAGCTTACAAGTCAGGATTCTGAAAGAACCAGAAAGATTGTGGAGGATGATGGTAGACTACCACCTGCCCAAGTAACAGTCCTAATTGACTCCTTCATACCAAATACAGCATCTTAAGGAGAGCAGATTAACAAAGCCTCAGGTACTTGATGTACAACCATTGATCTGGGTAATGTGTTCTTTTCCAACCCTACCAGAAATTCCCCACAGGGTGGTCTAGGCTGTAATCTTTATAGGAGAAGATCACAATGTCTTTCTGATGGATCCCGGCTGAAAGCAGAGAATACCAGAAAGATGTTTACTTGTGTTTTATTGACTGTGAAAAGGCATTTGGCTGTGTGAATCATAATAAATTATGGATAACATTGCGAAGAATGGGAATTCCAAAACGTTTAATTGTGCTCATGAGGAACCTGTACATAGATCAAGAAGCAGTTGTTCGAACAGAACAAGGGGTTACTGCATTTAAAGTCAGGAAAGGTGTGTGGCAGGGTTGTATCCTTTCACCATACCTATTCAACCTGTATACTGAGCAAATAATCTGAGAAACTGGATGGTTTGAAGAAAAATGGGGCATCAGGATTGGAGGAAGACTCATTAACAACCTATGTTATACAGATGACACAACCTTGCTTGCTGAAAGTAAAGAGCATTTGAAGCATTTACTGATGAAGATCAAAGACCACAGCCTTCAATATGGATTACATCTCAGCATAAAACAAAATTCCTCACAATTGGACCTTATAAGCAATATCATGACAAACAGAGAAAAGATTGAAGTTGTCAAGGATTTCATTTTACTTGGATCCACAATCAACATCCATAGAAGCAGCAGTCAAGAAATCAAGAGACACATTGTGATAGGAAAATCTGCTTCTAAAGACCTCTTTAAAGTGTTGAAAAGCAAAGATGTCACCTTGAAGAGTAAGATGCGCCTGACCCAAGCCATGGTATTTTCAATCGCATCATATGCATGCAAAAAGTGGACAATGAATAAGGAAGACGGAAGAAGAATTGACACCTTTGAATTATGGCATTGGTGAAGAATGTTGAATATGCCACGAACTGACAAAAGAACAAACAAATCTATCTTGGAAAAAGTAAAACCAGAGTGCTTCTTAGAAGCAAGGATGGCGAGCCTAAGTCTTACATACTTTGGACATGTTATCAGGAGGGATCAATCCCTGGAGAAGGGCATCATGCTTGGTAAAGTAGAGGGTCAGTGATAAAGAGGAAGACCCTCAACAAGATAGTTTGACACAGTGGCTGCAACAATGGGCTTAAGCATAACAACAATTGTGAGCATGGTGCAGGATCGGACAGTTTTTCATTCTGTAGGGTCTCTATGAGTTGAAACCGACTAGGCGGCACCTAAGAAAAATAACATGTGATTATTCGTTTTGGAGATCATTGGCTTATATTTTCAGATTTTTATAAAAGTGATATTACGGCTCTCTAAATTTTATTTTCCTTTTTTATCCTTTTAGTAAATTTTTTGAAAGCTTAATTTATTTTCAGTATTTCTAATTTGTTAATAAATGCCTTTAAGTGTAAAATATCTTTAAGCCAAGAGCTTTTCACAAGTATTTATATTTAATATTTTTTATTGTAAAATAGTTCTAAAATAACATGTAGTTTAAATTTTTATTTTCCCATAACCTCTCAGTTATTGTTTTGTTTGTTTGTTTTGCTTTATTTTCAGTTCCTGTGGCAGAGATAGACCAGATAATTATTAAAGAGATGTCCTTTTCTCCCTGGAATATTTCCCAAAATTTTCCACAATTGCTCATGGACTGAGATTTAGCCAATAGAATGTGAAGAATGGTGATATGTGCCCCTTCTAGGTGTGGTCTATAAAAATATGCCTTGTATAGTTTCCTATGTCCTGTCCCTTTCCACCGCTCAATGCTGAAATGCATAGTGAATGTGGAAGCCACATGTTGGAAGTGGCAGAGCAACAAGATCTATACTATATTATACTGTACACACTACTATACTAATACTATACTATATTATACATACTACAATATACTCTACTATATTATACATACTACGCTATACTATAGTGTATACACTATACTATACACTACAGTCTATACTATTCTGTAGCATATGTACTATAATGTATTGTACTTTACTGTACTGTCTATACTGTACACACTACACTATACTGTGTTATACTGTTCAATTCTTCTATAATTTGCTGCTTGACCTTTTAATTAAAATTGTTCTAATAGTTCTAATAGACCTTTTAATTTTGACCCCAAAAAATTACTTAAAATCACTTTCAGTGTTTGTTTTCTTGTTAATGTTATATCTGGCTTACAGATTTGGATTGAATACTTTGTAAAACAATGTTCATAATTGCTACATCTTTATGAATGATTTTCCCTTTTATAAAAGTGTAGTTGTGGTCAACATCTATGCTTATCAAATTTCTGTTTATTTTCTTCTGCTAGATATTTGAAAGTGTTATGTTTCTCTGCCCTGTGGAAGTTAGGTATGGCACATGGCTTGCTTTGGCCAATGAGATGAGAAAAGAATTGGCATAGGTCACTTCCTGTTGGAAGGATTTAGTGGCTGATACAAGAGTCTCTATGTACTTTTCAGCTGCTAAACCAAACTCTGGCATCTTGTGTTGGAAGGCAGTAGCAGAACACTAGAGCAAACCCGAGTACATGGGTGAATTTTTCTCCCAGTCAACCCACATTGGGTATGAGCGAGAAATAAATCCTTGAGGAGTTCTCTCAAGCTAAATTTTAGAATTCGTTTTACTGCAGCATAAACGAGCTTATGGTGAGTGACAATAATTACTATTTTACTGCTGCTAATGCATTTTTTTGCCTTAATTCTATTTTAACTATACTATATCAAATTTCTTTTGCTTTGTATTAGAATGGTTTAAGATTTTCTTTTTCAGCCTTTCCTTGTGTTATTTTAATGTTACCCTTGCCAAGAATCATATGGTTGGATCATTATTTTTCTACTTTACTAAATACATTTAATTTACTTACACTTATTGCCAGTGTTATATTCAAGATTATTTCTACCATCTTGTTTTGGACTTTCTGCTAATCATTGGTTTTCTTTATTACTTATTTTCTTTTTGCCCAAAAGTTATTATTTTTAATATATTTCATTTTGTCAATACTGTATTGGAAGGGGTAGGTTTTATTTCATTTTATCAATACTTTACTAGAAGTGGTAGGCTTTATTTCTTTTCTTTTGTGGTCAACAAATATTTCAAAGTTTTTTTTAACATAAATATAATGACAAATATTTCAAGAAAGTATAAAATTATTAAGATTTCAAAGTCCTTTCCAAAATAGAAAATAAATAGATAAAGGCATGCTTTACCAACTAGACCAAGATATAGGATGATTATAAGAAAACATGTCTAGATTTTTTATTATTTAGAGTTTTGATTTCACACCTAAATAAAAATATTACTGTCATTATTTTGAATATAATTGTATTTTTTTTACATGCACCCCAGCAAACATATATACACATTAGCTTTCAAATTAACTGCTCTTTTTGTATTCTTAATCTCTTTTATCTTCCATTGCGTGTGTATGTGTGTGTGTATAGTTGTTGTTAGGTGCCATCGAGTCAGTTTCAACTCTTAGCAAGTGCATTAATAACAGAACAAAATGCTGCCCAGTCGTGTGCCACCTGCACAATAATAGGTATGCTTGAGCCCATTGTTGCAGCCACTGTGTCAGTCCATCTCATTGAGGGTCTTCCCCCTTTTCGCTGACCCCCTACTTTACAAAGCATGATGTCCTTCTCCAGGGACTGATCTCTCCTGATAACATGTCCAAAGTAAGTGAGATGAAGTCTTGCCATTCTAGCTTTAAAGGAGCATTCCAGCTGTACATCTTCCAAGACAGATTTTTTTCATTCTTCTGCCAGTCCATGGTATATTCAACATAAATCACCAACACCATAATTCAAATTTATCAATTCTTCAGTCTTCCTTTTTTCCTGTCCAGCTTTCACGTGCATATGAGGCAACTGAAAATACCATGGCTTGCGTTAGGGGCACCTTAGTCATCAAAGTGACATCTTTGCTTTTTGACACATTAAAGAGGTCTTTAGTATGTGTATACTTTCCATTGCTATTGTTTGAAGCTAAGGGTGCACAGCCTTCAAACTTTACTTTTCAGTATTATAAGTAGTCTGTGTGGGAAAGTCACAGTATCTGTAATTATTTACTTTTCCTCATACCAAAGGAAAAAAAAAAACTTGTTGCCGTTGAGTCAATTCCAACTCATTGTGACCCTATAGGACAGAGTAGAACTGCCCCACAGAGTTTCCAAGGAGAGCCTGGTGGATTCTAACTGCTGACCTTTTGGCTAGCAGCTGTAGCACTTAACCACTATGCCACCAGGGCCAAGCTTTTCCTCATAGTCATCCAAATTTATAGTTATTCACGGGAATAATCTGGATAATATATTTTATTCTTTATTGTAAAATATTGAATCCTATGCTAGGTAATATGATTCCTAAGATGGTCTGCTAGTATATATTAAAAAAACCAACCTAGAAGTCAAGAAGTATCATACATTATTTTGAATATAACAGCAATGACCAGACAAGAAAACCCAGAATGGGGCACATAGTAGATGTTGTCAGTGCCCCACTCACATGCCTTCATACTTAGCTTTCCAGTGCACAACCATTTAACTTCACCTGCTTGAGGATACTCTCTGGAATAAGAGCTGGTTTCCCTGCATGGGGAGCAGGCTTGAAGTACCCCGGAATTAACTAACCCATGCCAGGAAGATTTTCAAACAAAGAGTAACAGGACTTGGTGTACATGTTCCCCAACTCCCTCATACTATAGCTCTGAGGTATGCATCTTACATTGCTGAGGGGAATCTCCAGTTATAGCAGTAACCAGCTTGATAAAGAACTCTATTGACTGTATTACCTATTTCTCTTCCTTGTTCCTTTCACCACTCTCCTACTGGTGTAGGATTACCTACAATATCAACTAGTAACAATTAAATCTTTGTCTCAGGACATGCTTCTAGGTGAGCATAAATTAAGACAGACTACAATAAAGGGAACAGACAATTCCGCCTTCATCTTTGTTGGGGTTAGGGGTTCTGGACAGGCTTAAAGTTCAAGAACCCCATGTCTGGAAACCAAGAGAAGCCACGGCTCCTGCTGGGCGCTTCGGTGGCAACTCACTGCTCAGATTTCAGTGGTCACTCAGGAAGTAATTACTGAAGGAAATTTGAGTCACTAGTGAACTTGATTTGAAAGACAAGTTGGTGCCAGTAGATGGGATAATAGGATAGAAAAGGAAAAGTGTTACAGCTAGTTTATCACAATCCGTCAACTAAAGTTCAGGCAATAGTATAGCAATACAGGAAAATATAAATAAAACAAATTTCCTCAACTGACAAATGGAAAACCCAATTTAATTTTTCTGATCAACATTATGGGAGTAAGAGATTTAAATCAAAGAATGAATTATGCATAATAACACCCTAACATGAATCAAATTGACTGATTTTCCCCTCTTTTTCCTACTCTTGTTTTGGAACATTTAAATACTGCCTAAATTCTCCTAGCCACCCATTCCCAGGTGATTTTTTAAAAATACATGAGCAATTCAATGCCATTCTTACACGAGTTCAAGTAGTCATTGAATTTTTTTTTTAAGAAATATATATTAGGGGCATTCTTATTTGAACGAGATTACCTAAAAGCCATCTTCAGTTTGGAAGATTCATGAAACCATTTGTTTTAAATTTTATCATGATATGAGCACTCTATCCTGATCTAGATATTGTGTACTGAAATTGTAGGGAGATGTTAGCTCGTCACAGGTCAAATAAAATGAAAACTTGTAATGAGAATTTAGATGTGGAAAAGCCTTCATGGACCATGGATGCTATATCCTCCCGAGGTCTCAGAACCCAAATGAAGAGAAACTATGAAGCTCCAAGAACCTAATAAAGTGTATATCACATAAATAGTTATGAAAAGGAACTTTCTAGTAGAGTTTAAGTGAAATGGATGCTCAGAATATGATTTAAGTAAAGCGTAGCAATGTTTGCACTTACAGCTTCTATTGAAAAGGCATTCCCAGGCACGGATTTAGAGTATAATGAGATTGTCTAAAGCAAACCTTGTGCAATTTATTACCATACACGGGAAATTGTTCATCTGAGATAGTGTCAGTAAAGTGTTTTATTCTCTGAATGCTGTTTTTCATATGGAGGACATCTTTGTTTTCAAGAAGCTTAAGCAACTTTCTTGTTGCTAAAAAGAAGTAGGAGTAAGATTGTTAAAAAAAATATATATATATATATATTACCTTCGAGTTAATTATGACACATAGTGACCCTATATTAATCCTACTATAATCTCAAGGGAGCCCTGGTGGCACAGTGGTTGAGAGCTCCACTGCTAATCAAAAAAGTTGGCAGTTTGAATCCACCAGGCCCTCTTGGAAACTCTATGGGGCAGTTCTAGTCTGCCTTTAAGGTCACTATGAGTTGGAATTGACTAGATGGCAATGGATTTATAATCTTATGAGTAAGATTATGGTAGGATTAATATTATTTCCATAAGGAAAACTGGTGGCACAATGGGTAAGCACTTGGCTGCCAACCAAATGCTTGGTGGTTCAACCCCACAAGTGCCATCATGGGTGAAAAAAAATGCTTCCATAAGATTAAAAAAAAAATAAATAAGATTACAGCCTAGGAAATGCTATGGAGCTGTTCTCCTCTATGTAGGGTTGAAACTGACTCGACCGCACACAATACACACACCACAATATTATTTCCAGCTTGTATTTTACTGCTTAGTCCATATGAGGAATAATCCCATTAGCTAATATAAATTTATATTAAAAATTAGCTAATATAAATTTAAGAATTAGTTTTAAAGAAAACACTATATGTTTATATTTATAGTTTAAATGTAGTATTATTTTAAAGACAAGATGTGGAAAAACAGAAGCCAAATATATCTCACTGAACATAATCAAGATATAAGAATTTATAATACAGTTTTGAAAAGCCATGTAAGTTACCAACAGTAATTATCATGACACTGTAGTAATTATTTATGGGGGGGGAAGGATGGAAAGTATGAAGCATTTCATTTTAAGAGCAAAAGTTGTAATGTCAGAAATGGAAGTAGGACTTAAAAGTTATATGCTTATTTCCTTTGTCATAATCTAAACATCAAGGGACAAAAAGCTTTCCTTGAAACTGAAGTTGGTTTTGATACAATCACAAAGACATTGTTCCTGTGTTAAATATACATATACATACATATGAAGTATATGCCCAGGTACAAAAAAGAGAATACAAAGCTAGAGACGTAGCAGCAAAGTATAATGACAAATAGCACTACATCAAGTTGAAGGGACATGCCCAGCGGATCAGTGGGTTTAGATTTGAGTCAACAGACAAGAGATTATAGGAGCACATGAGAGGCAACCTTAGACTTCAAAACAAGGTTACCCACAGACAACAAAGTTTTGTTAGCTACAAATATCTTTAGAAAAGCAAAATGTGCACAGAGTCAAATGCTTAAAAGTCTGATTTTAAAACAGAGATTTGGAAAATCTCAATAACTCTCAAACTACCAGACTGAATAAGTCAGAAATGCATGGATTGTCGGGGGAGGGGATCTAGCAGATGAGCACAGTTATTTAAACACCAGGAAGAAATAAATAATAGTGTTGTTTCTACCTCTGCTTCTATGATTGAAAGAATTCTCTTTCATAGAGAGTCTCTACTCATAAAATTGTACACTTACTGACCCTGAAGTTAGCTTAGGTTATTTGATTTGTTCCCACATCAGGCAACATGGGAAGATCAAAAATTTAATTAACTTATCTGTTTTTGTGAACATGGATCCAGGAAAACCATTTTCATATTGTCTTATGGTTTGTTCTTTGCTGTGAGGGAAGGGAGAATTATCACACAGAGAGAACAACAGGGTTGACAGCCAGGATGTTTCACAAGCAGTACAAGTGAGGTTGCGAGCATCTCTTTACAGAGGGGGAGCACTTCACATGGACACAGCTGTTCACAACCCCAACCAAGCTCCCGTTGAGAGGTGAATGCCTGAAAAGACAACGAAACGCACTGCCTGGGTAGTAAGGTCCTCTTGAAACAAGTTTAACTTTTGAATACCCTAATTTCTGTGTGGAGGAATGAGAGAATGAACTCTTTAAAAGGCGCAGGGGGTAAAGACACAGCAATTGGTCTCTCTTAGCCTGGAACATCAGAGGAGGAAAGAGATCGAGGAATCACGGAAGGTAAAGAGCTGCAGGTTTTATTGCTTCCATGAACTACTACCTCCATTACCATGAGACCAGGATAACTGGATGGCGCCTGGCTAGTATTATCAAACATTTTGATCAAGGACCCAGTATACAAATCCTGATCAAAAAGAGGAAAGGCATAGGGCAAAATTTCAAATTCGTGTGGAAACCAGACTTACTGGATCTACTGAAACGGGGGGAGCCCCAGAATCTCATGCCCAGAAATTATCTTTAAACCTTGATCTGAAGCTATCCCATGAGCCCATCATTAAAATAAAGAACAGTTCAGTCCAATTAATAAAGAACGTTTGCCTCGAGATAGCATTCTTGAATTATCAATATGAGTGTAAGCTGACAACAGTTAAAGTACAGAAGAGAACTTTAAGGGGCAGAGTCTAAATTAATGGTGATGAAACAATATGGGTAGAGATAGAATGATGGTACAGTATGAAATATGTAACCAGTGTTATTGAACTAGTCATGCAAAAATTGTGAATGGATGTTGGTTTGGTTGTGTGCCATAGTTTTCACAAATAACCCATGCCTTCTGCGTTTGTTTGCCAGGCGTACCACCCCTATGAGGTATTTTCATAGGTGCTGCTATTCCAGTCTTTTTTTTTTTTAACATGTTGCTGTAAAGGATGCCTCATGGGAGGAGAGCACAGCAGAGAAACAAATATAGAAGGCGCATGTTATTTGGGTAAAAATACAGTATATTGCTACCAAATGTAAATAAAATAGTTTTCAAAAGTTACAGTGGGTGATATGGAGAGAGATGAAAACTCAAATGCACTTTTCTGGATTCCATACTTTTAGATGGAAAAAATAAAAATACACACCCTTCAATTGTTCATTACCCTGGCTTTATTTAAAAAAAAAATCTTAAAAAGTTATCCTTCCTCTTCGTTTGCTTTGCTTTATCTACATATTCCTCTGATTGTCCTTCAACATACCAAGTGTGTTCCTGCCTGGCCCTTGCATTGGCTCTTTCTCAGAGTTCTCCTGCCCCAGTTATCTACCAGGCTCCTCACATCATTCGTTTAAGACTTTTCTCAACTTTCGTTTTCTAACAGAGTCCTGACATAAACATTCTATTTAAAATAGAAACCCTGTTGGATTTTTACAAAAGTAATTGTATTTCATAGCACTTTCCTTTTGACCTCAGTTAATTACAGTTTGTTTGTTCTACCCCTCGTGAATGTTTTTCATTAGGGCAAAACCTTTACGGGTTTTATTTACCACCTTTTCACAGTATTTTAGAACTCCCTGGCATATTCAACAAGTATTTAAATTTTGGAGGAATATTTCCACATGGAGAGACAGCACTCATGTCAGTGTTCCTGGGCTCTGGATCCTGACGTGGAGGCTGCCTGAGGAGAGAGTCTATAAACAACTGAGGGAACTTCAGCTATAGGAATTGGGGAAGATAGTGGACTTTCTGTTTTCTGGGCAAGTTAATGGTGGTGGTAGCAAGCAGGAGACTCATAGGCAGCTGGAGTATGATGTCAGGGACCAGGTCACTTAGCTTCCCAGCAGCAGTAACAGGAAGAGACTCCGAACCTATTTGCACTTCAGATGTACAAACTTATTTTTTAGCCCACACTGCCAGTGGAAGAGAAAAAGAAACGAATATCATGATTCTGACTTGTGCTGAAGAGGGAATTCTGGCTGATACATGTCGTCTTGGGAAGCTGAGAATATGCCTTTAGTTTTCCTTTCTTTGGCTAAAATGATAGCGATCTCCTATAAATAGAAAAGTTTAGCCCTCTCAACTTCTCTTCCAGTTCCCTGAAGGGGATGGTGGTCTACTCACCATCTTATTTCCATCCCTGGAGAAGGCTGGGAGTCCCTGGGTGGAGCAAACCATTAATGTGCTTGGATACTACAGAAGGGTTGGGGATTTAAGTCCACAAAGAGATGACAGAAGAAAGGCTTAACAATCTACTCTCAATAAATCAGCCATTAAAAAGACTATGTAGAACAGTTCTACTCTGACACACATGGAGTTCCCACGAGTTGGACTCACACAACCACAACTGGTTGGTTGGTGGGTTAGTGGTTTGTTGGTTGGTTGGGGACTGAGCCCCATTTCCCAGGTACCACCATCCTCTTCACAGGATTCTTGACTCCTCCCCTTTACTTCACGGCACTTTGTGTGCTTTAACATAAAACTCTGAATCCATGAATTTGTCAAAGAAAATGTTATTGAACACCAACTATGTACCAGTAATTTTCCTAGATGCTGGGGTTGCAAGAGTGACTCGAACAGGAAAAAAAAAAAAAATTCATGCCCTCACAGAGCTTATTGTCTAGTGAGGAAAAATGTGCTCCTGCTCAAGCTCAAGCGGGGGCTTGGACCCTGGACCTTCACATTACGAATGTTAACGCTCAACTCTACAAGATGTTCTGAGTATAAATTGAACATGGACTTTACTTTTCTCATGAAGGAAAAAAAAATCTTAGGTAGAGAAAAGAAAATGTACTTATTTCTTAATGACATATGAAAATAAATACATGTTTAATGAGGTCTATAAGCCATGAAAAGCAGGGAAAAATAATTATGCCTAGAATTCAAACTCAAAGGTAAAAAGTGACAATGGACAATTTGGACCAACTCTAGGGCCATTAGAAGAAAACTGACTACATTTGGGGAAGAATAAATTGAGGAGAAATAAAATAATGCACGATTTTCTGAGAGAAAGCAGATGTTCAAAAATAGTCATATCTGCTCAACTTGACATTATTATATAATCCATCTTATGGGAGCTGCTGCATTTTTATCCAATGACAGATTTCAGCTAGAGCAGCTAGGTAGTGTTCAGGAATAGAGATAGATGAGGTGACAAGTCTTCCAATTTCTGATCACCTTCAAATTTATATAGCCAGTTTGATGCAAGTCCTGTCTGGGTGAAATGGATGTGCCTGTCTGAGTCCCCTACTACTCAAACCTGTCCTCTGGTCCCTCTAATTCACCCAGCTACCAGATTATATTTTCCCATCACTTGAACCACCATACTCCTCTATGCACATGCTCAATTACACTTTAAATTTAGTTTAACTTATCCATAAAGGGTAAAGATAATGATTCAAAACACTTCTCAGATAATTACAGATTTTATTTAGAGGTTGTCATTGTTCTTAGGTGCCAACGAGTCAGTTCCAACTCATAGTGACCCTATGTACAACAGAAAGAAACATTGCCTGGTCCTGTGCCATCTTCACAATCTTTGCTATGATTGAGCCCGTTGTTACAGTCACTGTGTCAATCTATCTCACTGAGGGACTTGTTTTTTTTTGTTGGCCCTCTACTTTCTCAAGCATGATGTCCTTCTCCAAGGACTGATCCCTCCTGATAACATGTCCAAAGTAAAAGAGACAAAGTCTCGCTATCCTTGCTTCTAAGAAGCACTCTGGTTGTACTTCTGCCAAGATGAACTTATTAGTTCTTCTGGCAGTGCATAGTATATTCACTTCTTCATCAACACCGTAATTCAAAGGCATCAGCTCTTGTTCGGTCTTCCATATTCATAGCTCAGTTTTCTTGTGTATATAAGGCAATTGAAAATATCAGCTTGGGTCAGGCACAATTTAGTCCTAAAGGTAACGTCTTTGCTTTTTGGCTCTTTAAAAGAGGTCTTTTGCAGTGGTTTTGCCCAATACAATACGTTGGTTGATATCTTGACTGCTGCTTCCATGGGTGTTGATTGTAGATACAAGTAAAAAGAAATCCTTGACAACTTTGATATTTTCTCCAATTATGATGATGTTGCTTATGGGTTCAGTTGTGAAGATTTTTGTTTTCTTTATGTTGAGGTACAATCTGTAATGAAGACTGTGTAGTCTCTGACCATTGTTAAGTGCTTCAAGTTCTCTTCACCTTCAGCAAACGAAGTTGTGTCATATGCATATCATAGGTTGTTAATGAGTATTTCACAAATCCTGATGCCAAGTTCTTCTTCATATAGTCCAACTTCACTGATTATTTGCTCAGCATGCAGATTGAATAAGTATGGTGAAATGATACAACCCTGATGCATAGCATTTCTGATTTTAAACCATGCAATATCCCCTTGTTCTGTTTGAATAACTATCTCTTGGTCTATGTACAAGTTCTAAATGAGCACAATTAAGTGTGCTAGAATTCCCATTTTTCACAATGTTATCCATAATTTGTTACGGTCCACACAATTGAATGCCCTTTCAAAATCAATAAAACATAGGTAAACATCTTTCTGGTATTTTCTTTTTTCAAACATGATCCATCTGACATCCAGCAATGATATTTGTCATTCTATGTCCTGAAACCAGCTTGAATTTATAGCAGTTCCCTGTTGATGCACTGCTGCAACTGCTTTTGAATGATATTCAGCAAAATTTTACTTGTGTGTGATATTAATGATATTGCTTGATAATTTCCATGTTACGTTGCATCAACTTTCTTCGGAATGGGCACAAATATGGATCTTTTCCAGTCAGTTGGCCAGATAGTTTTTTTCCACATTTCTTGGCATAGATGAGTGAGCACTTCCAGAGCTGCATCCATTTGTTGAAACATCTCAACTGGTATTCAGTCAATTCCTGGAGTATTGTTTATCACCAATGCCTCCACTGAAGCTTGAACGCCTTTCTTCAATATGGTAGATTCTTAATCATATGCTACCTCCTGAAATGGTTGATCATTGACCAATTCTTTTTGGTACAGTGACTCTGTATGCCTTCCATCTTATTCTGATGCTTTCTGCATCATGCAATATTTTGCTTATAGGAGATTTCTGTATTGCAACTCCAGGTTTGAATTTTTTCTTCATTTCTTTCAGCTTGAGAAATGCCAAGTTTGTTCTTCTCTTTTGGTTTTCTATCTTCAGGACTTTGCACACTTCCTTATAACACTTTTCTTTGTCTTCTCTTGCTGCCCTTTGAAATCTTCTGTTCAACTCTTTTACTTCATCATTTCTTCCTTTTGCTTTAGCTACTCAAAGTTCAAGAGCAAGTTTCAGAGTCTCTTCTGACATCCATTTTGGTTTTTTCTTTCTTCCTGTCTTTTTAATGACCTTCTGTTTTCTTCATGTATGATGTCCTTGTTGTCATTCCACAACTTGTCTGGGCTTCAGTCATTATTGTTCAATGTGTAAAATCTGTTCTTGAGATGTTCTCTAAATTCAGGTGGGATATACTCAAGATTGTATTTTGGTTCTCATGGACTTGTTTTAATTTTCTTCAGTTTCAACTTGAACTTGCATATGAGAAATTGACGTTCTGTTCCATAGTTGGCCCCTAGCCTTGTTCTGAGCTGATGATATTGAGGCTGTCCATCATCTCTTCACAGACATAGTCACTTTGATCCCTGTTTATTCCATCCATTGAGGTCTACATGTATAGTCACCATTTATGTTGTTGAACAAAGGTATTTGAAATGAATAAGTCTTTGGTCTTTCAAAATTAGCATTCCAATCACCAGTAATTATCAGCGCATCTTAATTGCGTGTTTGATCAACTTCAGGCACTGGAAGTTGGTAAAAGTGTTCAATTTCCTCACCTTTGGTATTGGTGGCTGGCGCATAAATTTGAATAATGGTCATATTACCTGGTCTTCCTTGTAGCTGTATGATATTATCCTATCACTGACAGCTTTGTACTTCAGGACAGATCTTGAAATGTTCTTTTTGACAATGAATGTGATGCCATTCCTCTTCAATTTGTCATTCCCAGAATAGTAAACCATATGATTGTCTGATTCAAAATGGCCAGCACCAGTCCATTTCCACTCATTAAAGCCTGGGATATCGATCTTCATGTGTTCCATTTCATTTCTGATGACTTTCAGTTTTCCTAGATTCGTACTTTGTACATTCCATGTTCCAATTATTGATGGATGTTTGAAGATGTTTCTTCTCATTTAGTGTCATGCCACATCAGCAGATGAAGGTCCTGAAAGCTTGCCTCCATCTATGACATTAAGGTTGACTGTACTTTGAGGAGGCAGCTCTTCCCCAGTCATCTTTCGAGTGACTTCCAACCTGAGGGGCTCATCTTCTACTGCTATGTTAGAAAATGTTCCACTGCTATTTATAAGGTTTTCACTGGCCAGTTTTTTGGAAGTAGATCCCAGGTCCTTCTTCCTAGTCTGTCTTAGTCTGGAAGCTTTGTTGAAGCCTGTCTACCATCGGTGACCTTACTGGTATTTGAAATACTGGTGGCATATCTTCCAGAACCCAGCAATACACAAGTGATCACAGTACAACAAATTGACAGATGCAAGGGACTTAGAGGTTACATTTTCTAATTCACTGTTAACTATAAGATCCATTGATTGAAATCAATTAGAATAAAATGTCAATTTTCATTTGTTTTAAATTATATATTAATAAATAGATATTGTAATTTGGGCAGTAAGAGAGTACGGGATGTGTGGAACACAATGCCTACACAAATGGCACATTTTTTGTTTTTTCTAGTTTGGTTATTATAGAATAATGCTGCTATGAACAATGTGTGTGTGTGTGTGTGTGTGTTTTAAGAGACTATACCTATTTTTCTTGGGATAGAAATGTTGCATCATCAAGTATATATATGTCAAATTTTGGTAATTCTACCAAATATTTTTCCAGAGTGTTTGAATGCCATTAAAACTGTAGCATAAAATAGAAGGTTAAACAAATTCAAGGTTTCCCTTATATTAAATATATACGCATAATCTGCTTTCATAGACCATAAGCTCTGATCTTTGAAACCCCTAAAGATATTCTTCAGAAAAACAAATACAAATGACAAAATCTTCATGATTTAACAAGCATGACAATTCTCAGGTCAAACCTGGAAATTAGAATTCATGCCACATTTTTTTTTTCCTGCTGTGCTCTATCCGTAATATTCCTGAACCACCTATACATTTCCCAAATAAATGAGTTGTATTATATTCATAGGTAACATTAATATTTTTTTAACTACTGGCATGGAATGCCAATGTGGAACCTGAGCGTTAGTCTGTGTTAAGTTTACCTTTTACATCAGGTTCATAAACCAAAGTTCTGACTGGAATTTTATGGATGTAACATAAAGGAGCACAGAGCCGTTTTACAGATTTATTGACTCCACTATGCTAACCTTGGGCCAGAATCATATTCTCCAGTGACCTATAGGAAATTAGAACATGTATGAAAGCTGAAGATGGTTTCTATGAAATGTTATATGCAAACAGAAGGGACAGATAAGTAAAAGAATTATATTTTAATAATTAATATCTACTAATTGTTTTAAAGCCTTTTTAACAAGGAGCCCTGGTTGGTGCAGTGGTTAAGAGCTCGGCTGCTCACTGAAATGTTGGCTGTTCAAATCCACCAGCTGCCCAGGGGAAGAAAGATGAGCCATCTGCTTGCATAAGGATTATACTCTTGGGAACCCTATGGGGCAGTTCTACTCTGTCCTATCTTGTCTCTATGAGCTGGAATCAATTGGAGGGCAGTGGGAATGGGTAAAGCCTTGAACAAAGTCCTTAGAGACTTTCATAAGTGATATATTTGGCCCACTAACATTATGTGGAGCCCTGGTGGTGTAGTGGTTAAGGGCTTGGCTGCTAACTGAAAGGTCAGCAGTTCAAATCCACCAGCCGCTCCGTGGAAAACCTATGGGGCAGTTCTACTCTGTAATTTGGGCCACTATGAGTTGGAAACAACTCGACAGCACCCAACAACAACAATAATATTATGTACTGGATGAGCTAAATTTAAATTATTTGAGATACGAAGATCAACTTTCAAATTTAGGGTTTGAAATAATTTGGTAGTGGGCAAATTACTTAAAATAGCTCTATTTAAATTCTTTTATAGAAGAAAAGAAAAATGGCAAGGGTGTTCACTTAGCTCTCTGTACTTCTATCTCAAGGTACAGTATTTTGTGATTACTAGCATAAATTAAAAATGTGAAAGCTGTTATTGTTTTTAATGACACATTTTTATATTGATACGCTTTATTTCGTAAACTTAGTCAAAATTTTGGTAGCATATCAGGAGTTATTATGAATTAAGTTACAGATGGCCATGCTTGCTTATATTTTTGCCCTTTATCCTACATTTCATGTTGCTCTATTGCACACAAAAAGCACATTGATTTCTTTAGCTACATGCAAAGATACCCTCCTAAATTTCCACCCAGCAAATAAAGTTTCTGTTAAAGTTCCACAGTAAAATTTAGAAATGATGTTATCAGTCCTGTGTGGCCAATGCTGAATTCTTTGTTCAATAAGACAGAAGCTTTGCATAGTTTTCAAGTGTTGGCAACTTTCCTGTATCAACCATCAGTGTCCCAGATGGGTTTGGGGTTCTGTCCTCTAGAATTTAGTAGCCTGTGTGGAAATACGTCTGACTTTTATTGAATCTGGTCTTATTTTTCCACCATCAGTATTCCATTCATCATCATCTCCTGCTGTGGCCATACCACCTGTTTGCTCCATCTGTGTTATTTCTCTATCGGTTGCTTGCATCCTCTCTTTGCTTAGTTTTACATCTACTCATGCATTAGCTGGAAATGAAGCCCCTTGCTTCCAGTCTGCCAAAAGTGTATTGGGAATCTTCATTTCTCTTTTCATAATCTTGCTTTACATAAAAATTAATGAAAACCTCTGGTTTCTTCATACAGTTGTAATGCCTACTGACAGCTTCATCAATTAAATATCTAGGGGCATTCAGTTGGTTTAAAGCAAGTAAAGATCAGGACATGTTGTTATGCCTTGAGCAAGAGGTGGATATTTTGAAACTCCTGCAGTGGGTTACTAAAACACCCACTGGCTTAAATGCTTTCATAAATTATCACATGAGATATTGAGATGAAGTGCATGTGCTGTCACCTTTTTATATTAATTAGGAATCCCTTAACAAACCAAGGCAAATCTTTGAGGCCTATTCTAATCACCTTTTTTTTTCCTGAAAATAATACTAAAAAGATCTTAGAATAAATGATTTTTCAACTATCACTTTAAACACTTCGGTAAATATATTTTACTTGATCTTCTAAAAACAGCTACAATTGTTTTATTACGTCATTTGTTCATAGAATTATTTACTCACTTGATTATTTCATAAATATTTACATAGCTTCAAAAATATGACAACCATTGCATTGGACGCTTGCTGTTAAAGAACTCACGGTTTAGGAGAAGAGAGAGTAGCAAACACGAGGTATGGAAGACACAAAAACTGCTCCGATAGAGCTAAAAACAGGGAGCAAAGGGAGCTCACAAGGGGCCTTGACCTCCTCCTGGGAAAAGTGCTGGGTCCGAACTGGGGGTGCGGGAACTTTTGTAGGAAAGATTCTAGTAAAAGGAGTATAACTGGCTTAATGAGGCATTTCACTGCTTGGGAACATAAAAATGGGGGGAAAAAAGTACCACTAAGAACTATCTGTCTGGGATCAAATTGACAACAGCAGTGATTTATGTTAATGCAGGAGGAACAACTCAGAAAAGGAGGGTGAGAATGGTTGCACAACTTGAAGAATGTAATTAGTGTCACTGAATTGTAAGTGTAAAAACTGTCGAATTGGTGAATGTTTTACCGTGTATATTCTCAACAACAACAAAATAAAGTAAAATTGCTTAAATAAATTTTTTTTTAAATAGTCCCTATAAAATCACCTCTCCCTTTTAGTTCATTCTACCTAATGCTCTTTTATCGTAAATAATTTAAATGTTTAATGAATGCACGCACACATATAAAAAACGTGAAAGAAAAAATAATGCAAATACTTCCACAATCACTACCCAACTTAAATATACAGAACTATGCCAATCTTCTAGGAGCCCGCTGTCCCAGATTCCCTTTCTGATCCCTTCCCCCTAGTATCCCACTCTACAGAAGTCTGTGATATATAGAATTTTGTATTTAACTTCCACTTGTCCTTTATTTAACAGATTTATCATTTATGTATGCATCCCAAAACAAGATAGCACTCTCTTTTGCAATCTATAGGGTATTATTTCTTTTTCTGAAATTTACTTGTTTCTCCCACTCAGTGTTATATTTGTGAGGTTTATGTGTGCAACTGTAGTTTATCCATTTTCATGATAGTATTGCATTCCATTGTTTCTCTATAGCTGAGAATGTCAAATTTTTGACCACTACATCTGGTAACGCAATATATTTCACATTTCTCTTTGATATTAGTAAGTGATCTGTAGGATGATATTTTAAGAACATAGGAATATTCTGTTTAAAATTTTTAACCCTGGTGATTTTTTGGTTTTACTATTAACCTTTCATGTCTCTATGTTTTCGTTTACTATCTTTGAAGCTGAATGTAATTAAATGCTTTTAAAAAAAACCTATCAAGAAAGATTTTTTCAGTTAATGGGGTACTCATAATTTGGGTTACAATAGATTTATTCCTACCTGCGTTCTTTGAGCTTACATTTGTTCAGCTTTTACAATGTGTTTTTTCTTCTTCTTTTTCAATAACTCGTTTTTTCTTTTAGTATTTCCAATCTTTTTCTCTGTTTTTGAATTTACACTCTTTTTTATTCTTTAGTGGTTTTTCCAGCTATTTTAATACACACTTAACAAAGTCTAACTTTGATCAGTATATTTTAATCTCCTCCTTAACATATTAATACAGAACAAACAAAAACTGTTGCCATCGAGTAGATTCCAACTCATAGCGACCCTATACGATGGAGTAGAACTGCCTCATGGGGTTTCCGAGGAGCAGTTGGATGATTCGAACTGCTGACCTTTTGATTAACAGCCAAGCTCTTAACTATGGCACCACAAGGGCTCCTATTAGCAGAAGGACTGTAAAATATTTAACTATGATTAACCTCTGCAATTTACGTGATGTTGTTTGTTGTCCAGAATTTTTTGTCTAACTTGTGTTTTAGACCCACAAATTAGACACTATTATTGTTGTTGTTTGTTGAGTGCATGCTTATTTATATTCATTCATATATTTCCCCGATTCTTTAATTACCATTTCGTCTTGCAACTCAGACCTTCTTGGGTTCATTTTGTTTACTTATAAAGTAATTCCTTTAGAAATTTTGATTGTGCAATGTGTGATAAAATTTTTCAGAATTTGTTTATGTGAAAAAGTACTAACTTCACACTTGTTCATGAAATGTAAGTTGCTAGTTATTTCTTTTTGGGATACTAAAGTCATCACCCTACTGATATCTAGCTTTCAATCTAATTGTTCTCATAAAGTAAGTAAGCAAAATTTCCTTTCTCTCTGTCTTTTTTTCCACTTGAACTTTTTATCTTGAAATAATTTTATGTTAATGTGCAGTTTTAAGTTGTAATAATAACACTGCATTTTAGCCAGTTTCCCTAATGGTAATCATTTGCGAAATTCTAGTACAATGTCATAATAAGGAAAGGGATCTTGGTATAATCAATCTTTCTTCATAGATTTCCCCAGTTTTGTATATACTTATCTGTGTGTGTGTTTAGATCTACGGAATTTCATTAGAGGTGTACTGTCCTCCTGGTTTATGGGGAAATAAAGTTATTTTTGTGAATACAGCAAGTTCCAAGTCTCCTGGAACTAGAATTGAGCAAGGACCCTGTGACATTGGTAGCTGGACCTGTTCTACACTGGTACCTATTGTCAAGCCCTGTTGGGAGGTGCCTGCCTACAAATGCTAGAGGAGAGCTTTAGTTGGTGGGGACACTTAGCATCTTTTGCTTGTAGACACAATTGTAAGAACTCAAAAATTAATCAATTTGCTGTTGTAATTTAAAAGAAAACGCAATCGTGCCCCACATCCAGAGGATTCTAACTTCCTTATTATAATTATTTTTTTAAACAGTAACCTTTGAATTTTTTTTTCAGGTCAAATTTTCATATAAACAGTTATCATTTTTCATATTTAAGGGGCACTTGACTTGCAGTGCCAAAGTAGTTTATATAAAAATACAAACGAGATAAACATATAAAGAATGTAGCCCATTGCTTACTATAAGACACACAATCTGCACTTAATAGTTCTTATTTTTTCTCCCATCTAATAGGATTCAGTGAAAAAAAAAAGGGGGGGTTGCCAGGGAAATAATCTTATCTTAAAAATCCAATAAATATCATAGCCCATTGTATGTTACAGTTTTTTAATAAAAGCATCCATTGTAAGGTTTCAGTATAGGTCACGAAAAATATAACCCTTACAATAGCAGATTATCTGATAATGAATTATTGTCTTGGCCAGAACCAAACAGAAGTAATCCTGAGGCAAGACTCTTGACAAATATCAGCCATTCCTTCTCAAGAACTTGTATTTTGCAGGTGTTTTTTTTTTTTTATGTAGCACAAGCTGTGGAAACAATCAATCTTGTGGACAGAAGTATCTATCTGGAGGTCAAGAGCCATACAGAGATATTTGAGCACCACTGTGACTCAATTTAAAACAACTAAAAGGTCAACACAGTTATATAATAGTATCTGTAGCTAAATGGTCAGAATAGCCTTGTTAATCACAGCTATGAATTCATTAGTAGCTACTTACGAAAGATATGGGATTTGCTGAACTGGTTTGGATAACATTCAAAGGCAGAGAAGGGCTGTCAAAATAATCCTCACTTTAAAAAATAGATCAATTGCCTGTGTGTTTTAATTAAATTTGGAGTAAGTAACCTTAAGTTGTTTCTATAGTGAGATAATACAGGCCATTTAGGTTCTCTCTTGCAGATAGAAAAAAAGAAAGCCATTAAATCAAATTTTAAGATTGACATGAACATAAAGAAAAACACACATTTAAAAATTAAGCGAAATAGGAAAATCCATTGAGCTGCGCACTTACACTATGTGTGGTGTTTTATATATATACTTCATTAAAATTTTAAAAATAAGCAAAACAATATATTTATGTGCATTTGGGGGAGCCATAGTTATCATTTTCATTCGGTATTTTTCCCCAAATTATACACTAATAAAATATACTGAATACAATATCTAAGTCACATAGGTTTTCAAGGATGCACATATCACAGGCATTCAATAAATGTGATAGCTACTCTGGTATGAAATGTCTTCTGGTGGATAACCCAATACCTGTACTATTGACAATGAATCATAAAACCCACATATCTTCGTTTAGAAACCTGAGATTTTCTAGAATAAAACTGTTAGTGAAATTATCAGTTTACATGCATTTTAGTTGGAGTATTGCTTGTACAAATATGGGATTGTTTAACTTCTGACTTTATTTTATCTCTTGATCAGTTGAGTCCACTTTAAGAGCTCTTAACTGTAGTAATTTGAATCATAAAGCCACAGGATATGTGTGTGTGTGTACTTACATATGTGTATGCATGTATATGTGTCTGTGTATGATAACAAAAATTTCTCTTCACTTGTACTATATTCAACACGTCTCCATTTGGTGGATGCCTACAATTCATAAAACTCCTGAATTAAAAAATAAATTTATCTTCTCATTCTGTGACAATTTCTGTTCATCTTAATAAGTTGTTGAAAAGAGGCCTACTTCAAGACTTTTAAAACCTATATTTACTCTAAAAAGCATCAGATAGGTTTAGTATTTTTCTATTTTTATCTTTTAAATAAAACCATAAAATATTTAATAAACTAATTTTAATTGAATTCTATCAATATTAGCATAAAATAATATAGAAGTAAATTCCTGACTTTACTTAGAATCCTGATGGACTTCACAGCTCTATCTTTTGTATGTATTCAAAATGCCAGTTGGTCATTTCAAACAAAAACATAATAAAATACACATATGGAAATGAAAGCTAGGCATGAGAATACATTACAAAGAAGGATAAACACTAGAAACTTAAGGAGAAATCTCTATAATCTACATGTAATAAGAAAGGCCATATTGACATGAACTATTCAGGTTTTATCTAACCTCGGAACCTAAGTCTTTTATAGGTAGGGTTTGAAATGAAACAGGCTCTATGTTCCCACACTCACCTATTGTGTATCTGCCACAATTTTAATCTGCCTAAACAAGAGAAACAAAGAAGATAGAGATATTTTCCTTCCTATTTTGGGATCGTCTGTACCCCCCATAAAAATCCTCTTCTTTTCAAGTGATGGAAATACAAGGTATGTTTTAACTATTGTCACAAACAGCTGAGACCATAATTTCTCTGCAGACAGATTTTTTTAAAGTTTCCCATCAATTTGCCACAGTAACTAAGTGGCTAAAGCCACACTGTTATCCTTGATTTGTCCCACGGCTATAAACCTCTAAATAAATGTATTTATTTATATAGAGAATTTTTTTTATTTAAAATATTCTCTTGTTAAATTTTAGTGTATTAAAGTATGTAATTCACTTAACGTCTTGCTGATTTATATCATATAGCCATTTCTTCTGCAGAAGACCTCTTTAAAGTGTTAAAAAGCAGATGTCACTTTGAGGACTAAGGTGCACCTGACCCAAGCCATGTCTTTTCAATTGCCTCAGATGCATGTGATAGCTGAACAATGAATAAGAAAGACTGAAAAATAATTGATGCATTTAGATTGTAGTTTTGGTGAAGAATATTAATATTGAATACACATGGGCTGTCAGAAGAATGAACAAATCTGTCTTGGAAAAAGTATAGCCAGAATGCACCTTAGAAGCAAAGATGGTGAGACTTTGTCTCATGTACTTTGGACATGTTACCAGGAGGGATCAGTCCCTGGAGAAGGACATCATGCTTCGTAAAGAAGAGGGTCAGCGAAAAAGAGGAAGGCCTTGAAAGAGATAGATTGGCACAACGGCTGCAACAATGGGCTCGAACAGCAGTGATAGTGAGGATGGCCCAGGACCAGACAGTGTTTCATTCTGTTGTATATAGGGTCATTGTGAGTTGAAACAGACTTGAAGGTATCTAATAACAACAACAGTCACTTCCTATCTGTGAATAATTTTAAAACAACCTGTGGTCTCTTTATCTACAGCTCCAATAAGATTGATACATTATATTGAAATTTAAAGCCAAAGCTCTCACCTTGGCTTTGAAGCATCAGCATGACCTGGCTCTCACCTACCTCTCCATTCCCCTCTCCTGTCCTTGATCTCTATTTTCATGACAGACACAGTGGCATATTTTAAAAATTTTTTTTTTTTCCTTCTTCACAGGTACAACAGTTTCTTTGGACTGTTTAAATCTTTAGATGGCTTACATTCTGCCTTTCTATTTAAAACTAGTATGCATTATAAAAATATAAGAACTTATTAATTTGACAGTGTTGTATTTATTGTTTTATTTTTTTTAATTTGATCTTCAAGTGACTGCATTAAATGAAGCCATGACAAATAATTATCCCCGAATCGACTAAAATCCAGTACTTCATTGATTGCAGCTTGATTGTAGAAGTTCAAATGCTTTGGGCATTTTTGAAAACTTGCAGTTTCCAAACAGCATCCTCAATAAACAAATTATTCAATCTTTAAACATTGACATATATCATGGATTGAATTGTGACCTCAAAAATATGTTAAGCCATGATTCCCAGTGTTGTGTGATTGTCCACCATTTTGTCAGCTGATATGATTTCCCTGTGTGTTGTAAATCCTGTCTCTATAATGTTGATGAGATGGGGTTAGTGGCAGTTAGGCTAATGAGGCAGGACTCAATCTATAAGATTGGGTTGTGTCTTTAGCCAAACTCTTTTGAGAAATAAAACAGAGAAGCCAGCAGAGAGAGACTGGGACCTCATAACACCAAGAAAGCAACACTGGGAGCAGAGGGTGTCCTTTGAACCCGGGGTTCCTGTGCAGAGAAGCTCCTAGACCGGGGAAGATTGATGACAAGCACCTTCACCCAGAGCCGAAAGAGAGAGAAAGCCTTTCCCTGGGGATGGCACCCTGAATTCTGACTTCTAGAGTCCTAAACTGTGAGAGAATAAATTTCACTTTGTTAAAGCCATCCACTTGTGTTATATCTGTTATAGCAGCATTAGATTACTAAGACAATATATGATATTTTGTATCAAAGACACGGTTAAAAAAGTCAAACTAGTAGTTTTTATACAGCTAAATTTTACTAATTTTTCTTTGTACTATTAAGTGTTGATGATTTTAGAAGAAACTAAATTTCATTTAACAACTTAGGTCCTCACAGTGTTAAAAAAAAAAAAAACCTAAATCTTGGAAATAGAAAGAAATTATATTTTCCTAAATTATACCAAAAAAATTATACATAACTGTAAAAAATTGAATAATTATTATTAAATTTTTGTAGTAAATCCCATTTTAGTAAACCATAATCTATACATGTATGTATGTATTGATCTATCATCTCTATCAGCCATCTCTTATTTTTCCTATATATATGCATAGAGATATGTTTACAATGATGTTGACTTGATAATTATTTCTGAGTTATGAGATTTCAGATATTTTTATGGATTATACTATTTTTTATAATTTATTATAATGAGTAGTTATTACTCACACATAAAGGAGGCCTGGTGGCACAACAGTTAAGCATTTAGCTGCTCACTAAAAGTTTCGTAGTTCGAACCCACTCAGCAGCTCCATAGGAAACAGACCTGCTGGTCTGCTTCTAGAAAACCCTATGGAGTAGTTCTACTCTTTCACATGGGGTCATTCTGAGTCAAAATCGACTGGGAGGCACCTAACAACAACAAATTATATAGCTAAAACACTCATTTTATTATTTTAAGGAATATCCACCATCCAGAACAAAGCATTATAAAAGTCAAATTTATTCTGACAGCATTGTTCAGAAGACAGTCCTTTCACTGAGGTTGTGAGAATATGCCTCACATAAGTAGAAGGAACATTCCAAATCTTAAAGGATATATAAAATTCAGGGATAGAAAATAAAGCTTTGCAGAAAAAGGGACAAACACAAGAAAAAAAAACACAAATGATAAAAAGTATGTTGGAAAAAATATAGTAAACAACTGAACTTCAAAACACCAGTTATTGAAGAGTTGACTCAAACTCATGATGACCCCACGTGTGTTAGAGTAGAACAGTGCTCTATAGGACGTTTAATGGCTGATTTATTTAGAAGCAGATCACCAAGCATTCTTCCCAGGCACTTCTGGGTGGATTCGAACCTCTAACCTTTTGTGAGCAGTTGAGTTCATTAACCATTTGTACTACCCAAGGATTCCAAATTTCAAAAGCAGTTTCAAATAAAGGGCTAGTGGTTGATTAAGGAGGAAAATATGAGTTGGGAACAGTTTGCCGAAAGCATTTTTAATAGAAAAAAATTAAAATAAAACAAAATGAGGAAAGAAAATACAAAAGATTAAAAAAAATGATACAAATACAAAAGATAACAAAAACCTTCTGAGGCGTCTCCAGTTCAAGCCTTTTCCCTAAGGGTGCACATGTAATAGGTAATGAAGCCACTAGCAATCAGTTCATTTTATGCACATCAGGAAACCACATTGTACTCTTCAGGAAATGGACAGACACTGAGTATCTTTAAATTCAATAATCAACTTCACTGGTCAGCCTCCTAGCAGAGTAGGGCAGGGATGAGAAGACAGAACAGGAAGACCTCCTGAGGGCTGAGGCAAGGCTAATACCCATGAAAGAGATTATGAAGAAGAACACAGAAGACCTCGCTGCTTCTGAGCCTGACCTACTCACAGTTTCACTTCATATATTTTTCCTCCCACAAATTTAAGTCAATTTAAGTTTCCGACACATCATTAAATCCTTAAATGGACTAAGACCTGAGTTTCTAATAGCCATCTTACTTTCTACTTAGAGGTGGCATGTAGTTTTTTATATATTCTAGGACTTAATATGCAAACTAGTTGAAGGGCATAAGAAAAAGTTAGAGTGGGGAATTTAAATGCTAAATTTAACTTATGCTGAGCACCAAGGTGTTCAAGCTAAAGAAAGCCAGTCAATTCTCCAAACAATAGCAAAGTTTTCTAATATGCACGTATATGCATGGAGGAAGACTCATTAACAACCTGCAATATGCAAATGGCACAACCTTGATTGCTTCCTTGCAAAGACTACATACTTCAGTATGGATTACACCTCAACATAAACAAAAATCATCCCAACTGGACCAATAAGCAACATCACAGTAAATGGAGAAAAGATTAAAGTTGTCAAAGATTTCATTTTACTTGGCTCGACAATCAATGCCCGTGGGAGCAGCAGTCAAAAAATCAAATGATGTATTGCATTGGTAAAATCTGCTGCAAAAGACCTCTTTAAAGTGTTGAAAAGCAACGACGTCACTTTGAGGACTAATGTGCACCTAACCCAAGCCACGGTATTTTCAATCACACCATATACATGGGGAAGCTGGGTAATGAATAAGGAAGACTGAAGAAAAATTGATGCCTTTAAATTATGCTGTTGGAGAAGAATACCGAATATATACCATGGACTGCCAGAAGAATGAACTAATCTGTTTTGAAAGAAGTACAGCCAGAATTCTCCTTAGAGGTGAAGATGGAGTCTCACATAATTTGGATATGTTATCAGGAGGGACCAATCCCTGCAGAAGGATATCATGCCTGGTAAAGTGGAAGTTCGTAGAAAGAAAGACCCTCAACAAAATGAATTGACACAGTGGCTGCAACAAGGATGGCACAGAACTACACGGTGTTTTGTTTTGTTGTAAATAGAGTCGCTATGAGTTGGAAACGACTCAAAGGTACCTAACAACATGTATGTGTGTAAGGAACTCTAGTGGCACAATGGCTAAGGGCTTAGCTGGTAACCAAAAGGTTGGTGGTTTGTACTCACCCCATGCTCTGTAGGAGAAAGATCTGGTATTCTGCTCCTATAAAGATTGTTGTTGTTGTTGTTGTTGTTGTTGTTAGGTGCCTATGAGTAGGTTCTGACTCATAGTGACCCTGTGTACAACAAAACAAAACAGTGCCTGGTCCTGCACCATCCTCAAAACCGTTGTTACGTTTGAGCCCATTTGATGTAGCCACTGTGTCAATTCATCTTGTTGATGACCTTCCTCTTTTTTGCTGACTCTCCACCTTACCAAGCATTATATACTTCTCCAGAAACTGATCCCTCTTGATAAAACATCAAAGTATGTGAGACTTAATCTTGCCATCCTTGTTTCAAAGGAGCTTTCTGGTTACACTTCCTCCAAGACAGGTTTCTTTCTCCTTTATTCTTTTGGCAGTCCATGGTGTATTCAATATTCTTTGCCAGCACCACAATTCTAAGGTGTCAATTCTTCTTCGGTCTTCCTTATTCATTGCCCAGGTTTTGCATGCATATGAGGCAACTGAAAACACCATGTCTTGGATCAGGCTTACGTACCATAGTCTTCGAAGTGACATCTTTGCTTTTCAACACTTTAAAAAGGTCTTTTGGGGGGAGAGGCCAAGATGGCAGACTAGGTAGATGCTACCTCGGATCCCTCTTGCAACAAAGACTCAGAAAAACAAGTGAATCGATCACATACATAACAATCTACAAACTCTGAACAACAAACACAGATTTAGAGATGGAGAAAGAACAAACACGGGGAAGCAGCAACTGTTTTTGGAGCCTGGAGCCAGTGTCCCAGTCAGGTAAGCTTGGTGCCGGGCTTAGGCCTAGGCCCAGGGGAGCTGAACACAAAATCTTGTGATGGCCCAAACAAGGAGCGCAGCGCTACCCCCCTGAACTGACTCCGGGAGGGGGCCCAGCCAGTCCACGCGGGTGGCGTGGCGAAGCGGCTGGTGGGATAAGTCCCCGGGAGGCAGTGACTGGTTTTGGAGCCAGGAGTGCAGCGTCCCAGCCGGGGAACCTTGGCGTCAGGCTTTTGACTGGGCGCTGTCACAGCCCAAGCACGGGGCGCAGCCCTACTCCCCTGAACTAACCCCGGGAGGGGGTCCAGCCGGTCCGCGGAGGCGGCGCGGCCACGCGGCTGGCTGGACGAGAAGTCCCCAGGAGGCAGCTACTGATTTTGGAGCAGGGAGTGCAGCGTCCCAGCAGGGGACCCTTGACGCTGGGCTTTGCACTGGCAGCGGAGGATCTGACCACGGCTTCAGCAGGCCAGACCCTCAGGGGTAATCTCCACACAGCCAGCACACATAGATGACACGCCCCTCAGGAATCTCAGATAAAATAGTCATTCCAAGCAAGATAAGCAACTTTGGCTATATTCCGGGTTTCTCTGAACCCTCCCCCACCCTTCCCAGGCAGCTTCATTAACATTGGAATTTCCTGAGCCAGAGGGAGAACGGCTCCAGCTCCGCAGCCGCTTTGTTTTCCCCTTTTTTCTTTTTTTTTTTTTTTTGGTCTTTTCCTAACCCATTCTTCCGGCCTGAGAGAAGGAACCACAAAAAACCCAGGGACCAAAAATCCATCCTTAATTGGATTAAAAACACAGAAACAGCTACAGCCAAGCATATATGATCCAAATCTCAGACCTTCATCCTTACAGGGAACAAGGTGGTGGTTATAATCCAAAGGCAATTCTGATAGGGATCTGACTGCATTTTTTTTTTAGCGGATTTTCTGGAAAAACAAGTTTCACAGGTCTGATATCTCTGCTTATTCAACAGAGCCCTAACTGACCCACAACAGGGAACTGAGGGCTGAAGCTCCCCCCACACCATCTAGCCTCTTGCCTTAGGGGTCTAAGGAGGGTGACACCCACCAATTAGTAGAGGTACTTGCATTGGGGGCCTAAGGTAAAGATGCAGTGCCCTCCCACCAAGGTGCTATAGGAAGAGAGACAGACCTACCTCACTGACACTTGGGGGAAGCCTGGCAGCATCCTGCCCCCCCGGAGGGTGAACCCCAGCTGGTAATAGAATCTGGTGCACACAACTATCACCACTACTTCTCGAGGTGGATAGGTGTTAGGGTGCAGCACACACTTGATCACCCAAAATCAGATTCTACTCAAGAATAGTGAATAGACTCAGGCATATATATCTGGCAACAGCTCAAACCAGCTGGTAATAGATCATAAGTAAGTCAAGGGCTACAACAAAAAAGACAGCACAATCTAGTAGCCCATCCACATATATTGAAAGAAAACAAAACAAGATAAGACTCAGTGAGCAATTATAGAATAAACCACTACTATATCTTTTTTATATCTTAGTGATGGCTCGGAGACAGCAGGCAGTATCAAACCACATAAAGAAGCAGACCATGACAGCTTCTCCAACCCCCCAAACAAAAGAATCAAAATCTTTCCCAAATGAAGATACAATCCTGGAATTTTCAGATACAGAATATAAAAAACTAATTTACAGAATGCTTCAAGACATCAGAAACGAAATAAGGCAAACTGCAGAAAAAGCCAAAGAACACACTGATAAAACAGTTGAAGAACTCAAAAAGATTATTCAAGAACATAGTGGAAAAGTTAATAAGTTGCAAGAATCCATAGAGAGACAACATGTAGAAATCCAAAAGATTAACAATAAAATTACAGAATTACACAATGCAATAGGAAGTCAGAGGAGCAGACTCGAGCAATTAGAATATAGAGTGGGAAATCTGGAGGACCAGGGAATTAACACCAACATAGCTGAAAAAAAATCAGATAAAAGAATTAAAAAAAATGAAGAAACCCTAAGAATCATGTGGGACTCTATCAAGAAGGATAACTTGTGTGTGATTGAAGTCCCAGAACAGGGAGGGAAGACAGAAAACACAGAGAAAATAGTTGAAGATCTGCTGACAGAAAACTTCCCTGACATCATGAAAGATGAAAGGATATCTATCCAAGATGCTCATTGAACCCCATTTAAGATTGATCCAAAAAGAAAAACACCAAGACATATTATCATCAAACTCACCAAAAACAAAGATAAAGAGAAAATTTTAAAAGCAGCCAGGGAGAAAAGAAAGGTCACCTTCAAGGGAGAATCAATAAGAATAAGTTCAGACTACTCAGCAGAAACCATGCAGGCAAGAAGGCAAGGTGATGACATATACAGAACACTGAAGGAGAAAAACTGCCAGCCAAGGATCATATATCCAGCAAAACTCTCTCTGAAATATGAAGGTGAAATTAAGACTTTTACAGATAAACACAAGCTTAGAGAGTTTGCAAAAACCAAACCAAAGCTACAAGATATACTAAAGGAAATTGTTTGGTCAGAAAACCAATAATATCAGACACCAGCACAACACAAGGTCACAGATCAGAACATCCAGATATCAACTCAAATAGGGAAATCACAAAAACAAATTAAGATTAATTAAAAAAAAATGCTCATAACAGGGAATCATTGAAGTCAATACGTAAAAGATCACAATAAGCAAAAAGAGAGACTAAATACAGGTGGCATAGAACTGCCATATGGAGAGTGATACAAGGTGATATAGGACAATACAAGTTAGGTTTTTACTTAGAAAAATAGGGGTAAATATTAAGGTAACCACAAAGAGGTATAACAACTCCATAACTCAAGATAAAAGCCAAGAAAAACGTAATGACTCAACAAACATAAAGTCGAACACTATGAAAATGAGGATCTCACAATTTACTAAGATAAACATCTCAGCACAAAAAAGTAAGTGGAAAAATGAAATTGTCAACAACACACATAAAAAGGCATCAAAATGACAACACTAAACACTTATTTATCTATAATTATGCTGAATGTAAATGGACTAAATGCACCAATAAAGAGACAGAGAGTCTCGGACTGGATAAAGAAACATGATCCGTCTATACGCTGCCTACAAGAGACACACCTTAGACTTAGAGACACAAACAAACTAAAACTCAAAGGATGGAAAAAAATATATCAAGCAAACAATAAGCAAAAAAGAAGAGGAGTAGCAATATTAATTTCTGACAAAATAGACTTTAGATGTAAATCCACCACAAAGGATAAAGAAGGACACTATATAATGATAAAAGGGACAATTGATCAGGAAGACACAGCCATATTAAATATTTATGCACCCAATGACAGGGCTGCAAGATACATAAATCAAATTTTAACAGAACTGAAAAGTGAGATAGACACCTCTACAATTGTAGTAGGAGACTTCAACACACCACTTTTGGAGAAGGACAGGACATCCAGTAATAAGCTCAACAGAGACACGGAAGACCTAATTACAACAATCAACCAACTTGACCTCATTGACTTATACAGAACTCTCCACCCAACTGCTGCAAAGTATACTTTTTTTTCTAGCGCACATGGAACATTCTCTAGAATAGACCACATATTAGGTCATAAAACAAACCTTTGCATAATCAAAAAAAAAAAATCTTTTTTTTTTTTTGCAGAATCCAAAACATTGAAATATTACAAAGCATCTTCTCAGACCACAAGGCAATAAAACTAGAAATCAATAACAGAAAAACTAGGGAAAAGAAATCGAAGACTTGGAAACTGAACAATACCCTCCTGAAAAAAGACTGGGTTATAGAAGACATCAAGGAGGGAATAAGGAAATTCATAGAATACAACAAGAATGAAAATACTTCCTATCAAAACCTCTGGGACACAGCAAAAGCAGTGCTCAGAGGCCAATTTATATCGATAAATGCACACACACAAAAAGAAGAAAGAGCCAAAATCAGAGAACTGTCCCTACAACTTGAACAAATAGAAAGTAAGCAACAAAAGAATCCATCAGGCACCAGAAGAAAACAAATAATAAAAATTAGAGCTGAACTAAATGAATTTTAGAGAACAAAAAAACAATTGAAAGAATTAACAAAGCCAAAAGCTAGTTCTTTGAAAAAATTAACAAAATTGATAAACCATTGGCTAGACTGACTAAAGAAATACAGGAAAGGAAACAAATAACCCGAATAAGAAACGAGAAGGGCCACATCACAACAGACCCAACTGAAATTAAAAGAATCGTATCAAATTATTACGAAAAATTGTACTCTAACAAATTTGCAAACCTAGAAGAAATGGATGAATTCCTGGAAAAATACTACCTACCTAAACTATAACACTCAGAAGTAGAACAACTAAATAGACCCATAACAAAAAAAGAGATTGAAACGGTAATCAAAAAACTCCCAACAAAAAAAGCCCTGGCCTGGACGGCTTCACTGCAGAGTTCTACCAAACTTTCGGAGAAGAGTTAACACCACTACTACTAAAGGTACTTCAAAGCATAGAAAATGACGGAATACTACCCAACTCATTCTATGAAGCCACCATCTCCCTGATACCAAAACCAGGTAAAGACATTACAAAAAAAGAAAATTACAGACCTATACCCCTCATGAACATAGATGCAAAAATCCTCAACAAAATTCTAGCCAATAGAATTCAACAACATATCAAAAAAATAATTCACCACGACCAAGTGGGATTTATACCAGGTATGCAAGGCTGGTTTAATATTAGAAAAACCATTAATGTAATCCACCACATAAATAAAACAAAAGACAAAAACCACATGATCTTATCAATTGATGCAGAAAAGGCATTTGACAAAGTCCAACACCTATTTATGATAAAAACTCTCACCAAATAGGAATTGAAGGAAAATTCCTCAACATAATAAAGAGCATCTATGCAAAGCCAACAGCCAACATCACTCTAAATGGAGAGAACCTGAAAGTATTTCCCTTGAGAACGGGAACCAGACAAGGATGCCCTTTATCACCGCTCTTATTCAACATTGTGCTAGAAGTCCTAGCCAGAGCAATTAGGCTAGACAAAGAAATAAAGGGCATCCAGATTGGCAAAGAGGAAGTAAAATTATCTCTATTTGCAGATGACATGATTTTATACACAGAAAACCCCAACGAATCCACCAGAAAACTACTGAAACTAACAGAAGAGTTTGGCAGAGTCTCAGGTTATAAGATAAACATACAAAAATCACTTGGATTCCTCTACATCCACAAAAAGAACATCGAAGAGGAAATCACCAAATCAATACCATTCACAGTAGCCCCCAAGAAGATAAAATATTTAGGAATAAATCTTACCAAGGATGTAAAAGACCTATACAAAGAAAACCACAAAGCTCTACTACAAGAAATTCAAAAGGACATACCTAAGTGGAAAAACATAGCCTGCTCATGGATAGGAAGACTTAACATAGTAAAAATGTCTATTCTACCAAAAGCCATCTATACATACAATGCACTTCCGATCCAAATTCCAATGTCATTTTTTAAGGTGATAGAGAAACAAATCACCAACTTCATATGGAAGGGAAAGAAGTCTCGGATAAGCAAAGCATTACTGAAAAAGAAGAAGAAAGTGGGATGCCTCACTCTACCTGATTTCAGAACCTATTATACAGCCACAGTAGTCAAAACAGCCTGGTATTGGTACAACAGACACATAGACCAGTGGAACAGAATTGAGAACCCAGATAGAAATCCATCCACGTATGAGCAGCTGATATTTGACAAAGGCCCAGTGTCAGTCAATTGGGGAAAAGATAGTCTTTTTAAGAAATGGTGCTGGCATAACTGGATACCCATTTGCAAAAAAATGAAACAGGATCCATACCTCACACCAAGCACAAAAACTAACTCCAAGTGGATCAAAGACCTAAACATAAAGACTAAAACGATAAAGATCATGGAAGAAAAAATTGGGACAACCTTAGGAGCCCTAATACAAGGCATAAACAGAATACAAAACATTACCAAAAATGACAAAGAGAAACCCGGTAACTGAGAGCTCCTAAAAATCAAACACCTATGCTCATCTAAAGACTTCACCAAAAGAGTAAAAAGACCACCTACAGACTGGGAAAGAATTTTCAGCTATGACATCTCAGACCAGCGCCTGATCTCTAAAATCTATATGATTCTGTCAAAACTCAACCACAAAAAGACAAACAACCCAATCAAGAAGTGGGCAAAGGATATGAACACACACTTCACTAAAGAAGATATTCAGGCAGCTAACAGATACATGAGAAAATGCTCTCGATCATTAGCCATTAGAGAAATGCAAATTAAAACCACAATGAGATTCCATCTCACGCCAACAAGGCTGGCATTAATCCAAAAAACACAAAATAATAAATGTTGGAGAGGCTGCGGAGAGATTGGAACTCATACACTGCTGGTGGGAATGTAAAATGGTACAACCGCTTTGGAAATCTATCTGGCGTTATCTTAAACAGTTAGAAATAGAACTACCATACAACCCAGAAATCCCACTCCTGGGAATATACCCTAGAGAAATAAGAGCCTTCACACAAACAGATATATGCACACCCATGTTTATTGCAGCTCTGTTTACAATAGCAAAAAGCTGAAAGCAACCAAGGTGTCCGTCAACGGATGAATGGGTAAATAAATTGTGGTATAGTCACACAATGGAATACTACGCATCAATAAAGAACAGTGACCAATCTGTGAAACATTTCATAACATGGAGGAACCTGGAAGGCATTATGCTGAGCGAAATGAGTCAGAGGCAAAAGGACAAATATTGTATAAGACCACTATTATAAGATCCTGAGAAATAGTATAAACTGAGAAGAACACATACTTTTGTGGTTACGACGGCGGGAGGGAGGGGAGGTGGGAGAGGGTTTTTTACTGATTAATTAGTGGATAAGAACTGCTTTAGGTGAAGGGAAGGACAATACTCAATACATGGAAGGTCAGCTCAACTGGATTGGACCAAAAGCAAAGAAGTTTCCGGGATAAAATGAATGCTTCAAAGGTCAGCGGAGCAAGGGCGGGGGTTTGGGGACCATGGTTTAAAGGGACTTCTAAGTTAATTGGCAAAATAATTCTATTATGAAAACATTCTGCATCCCACTTTGAAATGTGGCGTCTGGGGTCTTAAATGCTAACAAGCGGCCATCTAAGATGCATCAATTGGTCTCAACCCACCTGGAGCAAAGGAAAATGAAGAACACCAAGGTCACACGACAACTAAGAGCCCAAGAGACAGAAAGGGCCACATGAACCAGAGACCTACATCATCCTGAGACCAGAAGAACTAGTTGGTGCCCGGCCACAATCGATGACTGCGCTGACAGGGAGCACAACAGAGAACCCCTGAGGGAGCAGGAGATCAGTGGGATGCAGACCCCAAATTCTCATAAAAAGGCCATACTTAATGGTCTGGCTGATACTAGAGGAATCCCGGCGGTCATGGTCCCCAAACCTTCTGTTGGCACAGGACAGGAACCATCCCTGAAGACAACTCATCAGACATGAAAGGGACTGGACAGTGGGTAGGTGAGAGATGCTGATGAAGAGTGAGCTAATTATATCAAGTGGTCACTTGAGACTGTGTTGGCATCTCCTGTCTGGAGAGGGGATGGGAGGATAGAGAGAGTTGGAAGCTGGCAAAATTGTCACGAAAGGAGAGACTGGAAGGGTTGACTCATTAGGGGGAGAGTAAGTGGGAGTATGGAGTAAGGTGTATATAAACTTATATGTGACAGTCTGACTTGATTTGTAAACGTTCACTTGAAGCTCAATAAAAGTTAATTTAAAAAAAAAAAGGTCTTTTGCAGCAGATTTGCCCAAAGCAATGCGTCGTTTGATTTCCTGACCCCTGCTTCCACAGGTGTTGATTATGAATGGAAGTAAAATGGGAACCTTGACAACTTCAATCTTTTCTCAATTTATCATGATGTTGCTTATTGGTCCAGTTGTGAGGATTTTTGTTTTCTTTATGTTGAGGTGTAATCCATACTGAAAATTGTAGTCTTCGATCTTCATCAGTGATTCCTTCAAGTCCTCTTCACTTTCAGCGAGCAAGGTTGTATTATCTGCATAATGTAGGTGGTAAATGAGCCTTCCTCCAATCTTGATGCCCCATTCTTCTTCATAGAGTCCAGCTTCTCGGATTATTTGCTCAGTGTACAGATTGAATAGTCATGGTGAAAGGATAAAACCCTGACACACACCTTTCCTGACTTTAAACCATGCAGTATCCCCTTAAATGACTGCCTCTTGATCTATGTACTGGCTCCTCACAAGCACACTTAAGCAATCTGAAATTCCCATTCTTCAAAATGTATACATAATTTGTTATGATCCAAACAGTTGAATGTCTGTACATAATCAATAAAACACAGATAAACACCTTTCTGGTATTCTCTGCTTTCAGCCAGGATCCATCTGACACCAGCAATGATATCTCTTTTTCTATATCCTCTTCTGAATCCAGCAATCCAGCTTGAATTCCTGTCAGTTCCCTGTTGATATTCTGCTGCAGCCACTTTTGAATGATCTTCAGCAAAATTTTACTTGTGTGTGATATTGTTCAATAATTTTCGCATTTGATTGGATCACCTTTCTATGAAATAGGCATAAATATGTATCTCTTCTAGTTGGTTGGCCAAGTAGCTGTCTTTCAAATTTGGGGGGATAGACAAGTGAGCACTTCCAGCACTGCTTCCCTTTGTTGAAACATCTCGGTTGATATTCTGACAGTCATCGGAGCCTTGTTTTTCACCAATGCCTTCAGTGCGCTTTGGACCTCTTCCTTCAGTACTATCAGTTTCTGATCATATGCTACCTCCTGAAATGGCTGAATGTCAACCAATTCTTTTTGGTACAGTGACTCTGTGTATTCCTTCCATCTTTTTTTGATGCTTCCTGTATTGTTTAATATTTTCCCCATAGAATCCTTCACTATTGCAACTCGAGGCTTTTATTTTTTCTTCATTTTTTTCAGCTTGAGAAATACTGAGTGTGTTAATTGTATTAATTATCACTTTTCCAGATTTATTTTGCTATTGGAGGAATAAATATGAAGAAATAACAAGAAGTTTTGCCATTTATACCCTGACACCTTACTGCTTTAGTTCCTGGATGGCACAGATAGTTCAGCTCTCAACTACTAACAAAAAGGTCGTAGTTCTAACTCACCCATAGAAACCTCAGAAGAAGGACCTGGAGATCTGTTTCCCAAAGATCATAACCATTGAGAACCCTGTGGAGCTCAGTTCTGCTCTGTAACACACGGGGTTGCCATGAGTCAGAATTAACTCAATGGCAGCTTTTTTTTTTTTTTTTTTTTTAACTCTACTACTTTAGAACCTGACTTGGAAGCCATGTCCCCATCCTTCTTTGGGAACAAGACATGAAAAAACAGGATTTGTAGATAAACAGGGAGAGACGCAGAGAGACAGAGAATATTCTAATTACCTCTGAGTTTAGCGCGTTTATGATTACCCTCAAGCTTCTTCCCTGACTCCTTGCCTTCTGATAAGGCAGTTTGAAAATGCGATAGACCAAAAGATTTAAACATGTGTTTAAGAAAGAAGCACGGCACCTGTAGGAAATGGTAATGAACCTAAAGGTAAGGCCTTACCCAAATTCCATGTAATCCAAATGCAAATGGTGTGAAATGAAGACAGACATTATGGCACTTTGGGTAGTTTGTTAAATGAAAGAAAAACTCAGTGAGTCTGAAGTATCTCTGTATTTTAGTTTATTATTTTAAAGCAAAAACGATGATTGACATGGATGCCTGAACTAGTCTGAATGTTAGGTAACCTTGTAAATTACAATACTTAGTGACTCAAAGTAGACATTTCTTAAATTAATGTAATTAAGTGAAGCTTTCTGACACCGGAAATGTTTTGTTCTGACCTCTACAGACTGGTAATCACTTCTCATTTGTTTGATTGGGAGGTAGTTGATAGTGCTTTTCAGAAATTTGTGATCATAGGTCTCAAACCTTGAGAATTCTCTTCTTAAAACCAAAAAACCAAATCAGTTGCCATCAAGTCGATTCCGACTCATAGCAAACCTATAGGACAGAGTAGAACTGCCCTATAGAGTTTCCAAGGGGCGTCTGGTGGATTCGAACTGCTGACCTCTTGGTTAACAGCAATGACACTTAACCACTAGGCCACCAGGGTTTCCATTCTCTTCCCTAGATCTATATAAACATTAAGATGACTGTTCTAGACATAGATGACCACAAAAAAATTGAAGAGTGTCCTGGGATGGAGTAGAAAACATTGTTGGAACAAAGCCTCAGGTAAAAAGGTAGACTATTATATGTCAAATAGAATACAGCCCCTCCAAGCCCTGTTAGGAACCTCCCTACCCGATTCCACCCTCTTTTGGTCACGTTCACTAACTGTTGCTTAACATACATCTGTTTGATGAGTATGTGGTGAGAAATATAGAATTTGTTTTCAGAATTCTTAGCATCGCATATTCACACATGACAAGTGTTTCTAACTATCACTGCTACTGCCAGCAGACTGTCCAAAACCAAGGCTGGGCTCTGAGTTAAAACATCAACAAGTGTTAAAAGGGATCAACTAAAGACATAGAAGTGTTTCAGTGAGCTTTTTTTTCCCCTCCCCTTTTGAAGTCATTGGAAAGGAGAGTTCTTTGTAGGAAATGTGAGCAACTCTCTGAGGTATTTAATTGTAATTGCCCCTGCCTGAGGAGGTTAGTAGGCCTGCTCAGGTATGTTTATAAACAGACAAGTATTTTATTCTTACTAAAAGGACCAAACGTGACTGATTAGTCACCACATGCTTAATAGTCCACCTTCTTTATGTGTCCTGGATCCTGTTCTGTCTGCATTCCCCTCCATTGCTCTGGTTTACGTGAAGCGTGAAGCGTGCTGTCCTGGACAAATGCAAACATTGTCTCAGTGTTAACATTGTTTAAACTTTTTCCTGACAAACCGTGGTCTATACATAGTGTCTCTTTTTAAAACCGACAAGATGTTCCATAGGACACCAATATTCTTGAGAGTGGAGACCCTGTTATACCTCCCTAAAGATCATAATTTGACACTCCCACAAGGTGGCCTTGCCTGTCACCTTAGCAAGCTCTATGCCGTTGTAGCCATGCTGAGACACGTACATTGTCTAGGACCTAGACTAATAGATGAGATCTGTATGTCCCTTTTAAAGCCTGGATAAAATACCACACTCTTTATGAAACATTTTTTCAGCCCCTTTCCCCAAGTTGTCCCAGACTTAAAATAATTCATTTGTTCTTTGAGTGCCAAAAGCTTATATATACTGGGTTTAAGTCACATTAGATAGAAGAGATATAGAGAGAAACAAGATATAGAAAGTAGGAGAAGGAGAGTAAGGGAGAAAAGAGAAAAGACATCTCCTACTAGGTTCTAAGTTCATTCAGTGTTGAGACCTTATATGGTATCTTGAATATACACAAAGCCTAATACACACTAGGAGCCTCAATAAGGAAACAGATAAATAATTGAGTGTTTTTTTTTAATCTGTTACAGTGAGAAGCAAAATGCCTTAACAGTAATTTGTAAGAAAATATTTTGAGTACATGAACATCAACCATCACCTTTACCCCTTAGACTTAGGGATGACTATGGGGAGCAGCCATTATCTGGTCCTCTGAAGTAGAAAAGAACACATGGAGTCAACAACGTCTACGACTTGCCCAAACTCACCCAGACAGGAACAGTGCAAGGACCAGAATCCATGCCCTGGACATTAATTAGCCATTAAACAATATCAACCTGCTTTTTCACTAAAATCAGAGAAAGTATTTTCAAAAAGAAATCCATTATGGCCAAAAGATGAGTTAAGACCTTTGAGTAATTTGAACTTACTTCTCATGATTTTCCTAATATATACATATACATATATGTATGTATTTTTTTTTTCCTAAAATTAACATCTTCACGGACCCAGGAGGCAGAGTGACTTCAGGGTGATAGCTTCAGGAAATGCTGCCCTGAAACATCATCAGGTGTTTCTTTATCTGTAGTGCAAATGATTTGAAAAGTCAAGGTGGAGATTCATCAACCTCTACAGTACTCTAAGGATCTGACAACAAGAGAAACCAGACACTCTGAGGTGCTTTATGTTACAATATGTTAATTTTCGACTTTTTAAATCACAAACACCTTTTCAAAATTTTGGAGGGAAAATGTCATAGAAATCAAGTTGATTTGTATTCTCCTTACTTTACCGCTAGGAAACTTTAAGGGGCCTTGGGTACTGAAAATCACAGCATAGGAATGTGTTCCTGTTGCTCAGTTAAGAATAAATTCTATGTTATCTTCCAAAAACTTGGTAGTTTTCGATTTAACATTTACCATCCTTGAAGATAACATAGGGAGGGACAAAGCTAGGGGTTTTAATTTATGGCATAAATATGCTATCAAATGTATGTAAAAATACACAAATGACAGAAGATAAACTAGATAACTGGGACCTTCTAAAAACTGAATATTTATGCTCATTAAAACTCTTCATCAAAAGAGTAGAAAGAGAATCTACAGACTGGGAAAAAAATGGCAATGACATATCTGACAAAAGTCTAATCTCTAAAATATGTAGAAAATTTCAGCAACAACAAAAATCCAATCAAAAATCGGGGCAAGGTCATGAATAGACATGTCACCCGAGAAGACATTCAGGGGACTAACAAAACCTTGAGAAGACGCTTGTGATCATTAGCCATTTGAGAGATGCAAATCAAGACTACACTGAGATACCATCTCACCCTGCAAAAAAGGTACTGATCAAAAAAACAGAAAACAACAAATGCTGGCAAGGTTTTGGGGAGATTGGAACTCTTACAAACTGCTGGTGGGATGGTAAAATGGTACAACCTCTATGGAAAATGGTATGGTGCTTCCCCAAAAATCTAGAAATAGAAATACCATATGCTCCAGAAATCCCACTCCTAGGTATATATCTTAGAGAAGAAATAGCAGTGACATGAATAAACATATACACTCCCATGTTCATTGCAGTATTATTCACAATAGCAACAAGATGGAAACAACTTAAGTGTCCATCAGTGAATGAATGGGTAAGCAAAATGTGGTACATTACAATGGAATACTACACGACAATACCGAATAATGATGAATCCGTGAAATATCTCACAACAGAGATGAACCTGGAGGACATTAAGGTGAGTGAAATAAGCCAATCACAAGAGGACAAATATTGTGTGATACCACTTTCATAAAAAGTCAAAATAGTTTTACACACAGAAAACAACATTCTTTGATGGTTACCAGAGATGGGAGGGGAAGGGAAGGGGAATCACTCACTAGATAGCAGACACGTGTTAATTCTGGTGAAGGGAAAAGCAATACACAACATGGGAGAAGTCAGCAAAATGTGACCTAGGTAAATGAAGACAAGTATGCAAAGATAAAGGACAACTAAGGTAAATGTTATAACATACACAATTCTGCAACAACAGTAATAACAGCCAAAATTTTGCATGTAGTTACATAGATAGATATGTATGCTATATAGGTAATGGTGAGTGTAGGGGACTACATGCACATGCATATATAGGTACAGTTGTGGGCATTGGTATATATATATCAGTATGTGCTGCATATATATTCACATATATAATAGACCACATAGTGAGTACAGTTATGGAAACTTCTTAGACATACTGAGATATTGAGCTTGAAGGCTAAGGACAATGGTCTCCAGGGACATCTAGGTCAATTCGAGACAGATAGGGTTAACTGTGCCTACAGCTGAACAAAAGAGGTGTTAAAAATTACCACCTAGAAGTTGGTTAAACAGGAACCCATCCAGTCAACATGAGATAAGATTGAAACGACCCATGAATTACTATCTCCTTCTTATTATTTTTTTTTCTAGTTCCCTCCTCCTTTACAGGCTCTGCGCCTGCAGAAGAACAAAGTGTGACCACTGTTTAACCTTCCTTAGGCCTCCAAAGATGATGACGTAGTGCAGAAGATCAAGTGCACTTGCGCTATATCCCATAAAAAGTGATCTCAAGGGTTGCCGAGAGGACTCTATCTTGAATATCAGAGGGTTCCATCTTAGATTCCAGATGCTTACACAACCTAATTAGCATACACCACCATTCTGAGAAGTACTCGCCCCTTGAAAGAAGCCCACTAAATATTCATTACTCTGTTGTCTCCACCAAACCCATATAAGCCCTAGCCTTGTTTCCCTTTTCGAGTCAGTCTTTTGGAGAGGCTTAGGTCTGCGCTGACTCCTTTTGCTTGACTCAAGCAAAATAAAGCTTGCTGAAGATAAAGTCTGTCTTTCACGTGTATTCTTACTCGGGAAAAGACAGGGACCTTTTGTGTCAGATTGGCAATTGGTCACAAATTGGCACAACATAGTTTATAAAGATAACGTTCTACATCGTAGTTTGTTGACTAGCATCTGGGGTCTTAAAAGTTTGTGAGAGGCCATGTAAGATACAACTACTTGTCTCTTCTCATTTGGAGCAAAGGAGAGTGAAGGAAACCAAAGACTCAAGAAAGTAATTAGTCCATAGAACTAATGGCCCACATGAACCACAGCATCCTCTAGCCTGAGACAAGCCAGGTAGTGGTGCCTGGCTACCACAACCAACAACCCTGACGAAGGACACAACAGAAGATCCTGATTAGAACTGGAGAAAAATGTAGAAAAAAACTCAAATTCATACAAAGGTCCTGACTTACTGGCCTGATAAAGACCAAAGGAACCCCCAAGACTATCATTGTAAGGTGCCCTTTGTCATAGATTGAATTATGTCCCCCCAAAAATCTGTGTATCAACTTGGTTAGGCCATGATTCCCAGTATTATGTGGTTGTCCTCCATTTTGTGATTATAATTTTATGTTGAGAGGATTAGAGTGGGATTGTAACACCACCCTTACTCCCTGATCCAATGTAAAGGGAGTTTCCCTGGGGTGTGGCCTGTACAACCTTTTCTCTTTCAAGAGATAAAAAGGAAAGGAAGCAAGCAGAGAGGGGGGGACCTCATACCACCAAGAAAGCAGTACCAGGAGCACAGCACGTCATTTGGACACAAGGTCCCTGCACCAGAGAAGCTCCTTGACCAGGGGACAAAGACCTTCCTCCAGAGCTGACAGAAAAGAAAGCCTTCCCCTGGAACTGAAGCCCTGAATTTGGACTTGTAACCTTCTAGACTGTGAGAAAATAAATTTCCCTTTCTTAAAGCCATTTCTTGTGATATTTCTGTTATAGCAGTACTAGATGACTAAGACACTCTTTTAACCTGGAACTGAAGACATTCCCAGAGGCCACCTTTTGGCCAAATAGTAGTTTGGCCTATAAAATAAACAATAACACCTGTGAGGAAAGTACTCCTTAGAACAATCAACATTTGCCCAAAAACAAAGATGAGAAGGAAAGAAGGGGCAGAGAAACTGGAGGTATGGAGACAGAGAAGGCAAGGTAGCAAAGAGGAGAGTGTTGACACATCTTGGGGATAGCAACCAATGTCACAGAAACAATTTGTGTATGAATTGCTGAATGGGAAACTAATTTGCTGTATAAGCTTTCACCTAAAACACAATAAGATGTTTAAAAATAAAATTTAAGAAGATAAATTCTACCATTTATTAGTTCAGTCTTCACACCCATACCTGTACCCATTGCTGTCAAGTTGATTCCGAATTGTAGCAACATTTTAGGACAGAGTAGAACTGTCCCACATGGTTTCCAAAGCTCTAATATTTACAAAAGCAGACAGTCACATATTTCTCCTGCTGAAAGTCTGGGGGGTTCGAACTGGCAACTGTTCAGTGAGTGTTTAACCACTGAGCCACCAAGGCTCCTTCAATCTTCACAAGAAATTTTTAAATCAGTTTTTGCTATTCAAAAGAGCACTCTTAGAAAAAGTTTCTGTCTAATATTTACTCTTTATTGGCAATTATTTTTAAAAAGTGGTTCTGTTGAAATAATCAATCATAAAAATTGGACAAGTTTTATTGATACATGAATTAACAGCACTGTGAAACATTATTTATTGAGGACAATGTTTGGGGCAATAGCACACTGAACAAACTTACTTATCCCTAGTGTCAATGTTATTTGAATTTGTGAAAATTTAGTTGGGGAACTTAAAATTGCATAGAACACAGGGGTTTGAGAGTAATTTCTGCATTGCGGAAGCTGTGCTTTATAATTAAAAAGCATTTTTCACTAATGCATTTGACAAATATTTAAGGAATGCCTCCTATATATTGCTGTTTGAGATTTTAGGAATATAGCAATGAAACAGAAAGACGTACTCCCTAAGGAAGCTTATATTCTATTTTGGTGAGAGAGACAATAAAAGAGCAAGCAACTAAATAAACAGAAAAGCTAATGAAATGTTGGGAAGGGAATTCGTAGTGTGAAATTGTATAGAAAGTGTTAGAGGGAAGGTAGTAGTCGCCTATCTCTGATAGGATGTTCAAGGTAAACTCCTCTCTAAGAAGGTGACATTTCATCTAGGAAGTGAAGAATAAAAAGAAACCAGTAATAAAGAAAACTTGAAAAGGAGCATTGCAATAAGATAGTGTAAGGAGCAGAGTGCAAATTATATGGGTGGACTGTATGAATCACCATTTTTCCAATTATGTTCTATGAAACTCTCTAAAGACTGAGTGCACACACACACATACAAATTAAATACATGATCAAAAAAGCATGAAAAATATTAGTGGAGAGAAATAATGCTCTTTAGAACACTAAAGAATCTAAAAATTTTGCAGGGGAAAAATTGATGATTTTTGTGAGTGTTTCCAAAATTCTTTAACCATATCTCAGATAACTTCCCCTGTTTTAGATATTTATTGCACGTTAACATTATTGGAACTAGAAAAATTCTGGTATAGGTAAATCATCATCATTCTGGCCATGTAGAGGTGGACCTCATTAGAAGAGTGTATAAAGTTATCTCTATAGAGTCATTCAAGTTCCATTACTCCATCAAATCATGTAGATTTTCTCTCCTTCATTTTAACAGATATTTACACACTAATCTATGCCTCACTGGTTATGATCTAGTTCATTAATCCCTCTTCTCTTTCCTAGACTACTGCAACTGCCCCCTAATAGGAATCCTTATTTTCTGTTATGGATTGAATTGTGTCCCCCAAAAATATGTGCTGTAAATCCTAACCTCTGTGCCTGTGTAAAAAAAAAAAAGAACCCTAATGGCATATTGGTTAAGTGCTACAGCTGCTAACCAAAAGGTCTGCAGTTTGAATCCACCAGGTGCTCCTTGGACACTATATGAGGCAGTTCTACTCTGTCCTATAGGTTCACTGTGACTCAGAATCAACTTGATGGTAACTTTTTTTTTTTTTTTGTCTGTGATTATAATCCCATTTGAGAATGGGTGGTCTTTGTTAGGTTAATGAGGCAGGATTAGCATAGGGTGTATTTTGAGTCAATCTCTTACAAAACAAAAAAGGAGCAGATTAAGCAAGCAGAGATGGGGAAAGATAGATGCCAAGCTACAATGAAATCTCCCAGGAACCAGGAAAAGAAGCAGAAGAGACAAGGACTTTCTCCCAGAGCCCGCAGAGAGTGAAAGCCTTCCCCTAAAACCAAGTGCCCCGGATTTGGACTTCTATCCACCTAGACAGTGAGAAAATAAATTTCTTTTTTGTTAAAGCCATTCACTCATGGTATTCCTGTTATAGCAGCACTAGGTAACTAAGACAGCTTCATTATTTTTTTTCCTCAGATGTGTCCTCTATCAGTTTTCAGACTTTTCTCTCTAAAAATGCTAATATAACCATATCATTTCCCTTTAAAGCATTATGCCACTCACAGTAAATCCTAACTGCTTAACATTTCCCATAAAAGACTTCATAAACTTGTGGCCCTACTTTTTTCTCACACCTTGATCTTCCTTATATAAATGCCTCTGCTCATATTCTCCCATCAGCTTGGAATGAATCTCGCCATCAATTTCACTACCCCATTCCTTATTCTAACTACTCCCTTCTCATTTATTGTTATTGCTGTTGTTGTTACTACTGCCAATATTAATAGGTCCATTGATTATGCGACAGGTCTTAGAAAAGATGTGATGGAAAGTAACTTAAAAACAGGATATGAATTCAGACTGTACTTAAAAAAAAGATCTAGTTTACATAACTCTTCACCTCTATTTTTTGATTTGCAACATAAGGGTAATCAAGCTTCCTATTTTGCTGATGTTTTTAGTGAATTATATGAATTAATGATGTAAAGAGTTTAAAAGAGTGTTTGTCTGATTATAAATAGCCAATAGCATCTATTAATTTGCTAAACCCTTTTTATATGCTTGACACCTTTTAATCCTCACTGCAAGCCTTCAGCTCATCAACTGTTGCAAATGAAGAAAAAGAGATTTGGAGAAGTTCAGTAGTTTTCATTAGACCATTGTAATGGTTAATGTTATGTGTTAACTTGGCTAGGCTATCATTCTCAGTGGTTTCGCAGACATTATGTATCATCTCCCATTTTGTGATCTTATGTGCACACCCAATCAGTTGGACAAGGAGTTTCCTTTGGAGTGTGGCCTGCATTAATGGTATAAACCAATGTTTTGGCAAAGCTCTCTCTCTCTCACGATCCTGCATTCATCTCATCATCTTCTGACCTCCAGTTCTTGGGACATGAGAAGCCTTCAGCCTGCTGCCTGGCCCGCACATTTTGGATTTTCCAGCCCTTGCAACCTGTGAGCCAGCAGTCTGCCACCTGACTTGCAGATTTTGGGTTTGTCAGCCCCTGCAACCACATGACTTAGGAGAAGCATCCAGCCTGCCACCTGACTCATGGACTTGGGACTTTTTAGCCTCCACAATTGTGTGAGCCATTTCCTTGAAACAAATCTCTCTATATGTATTGGTTTTGCTGTCTAGAAAATCCATCCTAAGACAGTCATATAGTGAGTAAATGGTAGAGATGGGTTATGAGCCCAGGCTCTCTAATATCTAAACCTGTGCCTTTAACCTCTCTACCATCCTTCCACCTAATACTCGCTTAAAGGAACTGCATCTAGAGAGAACTTGATGATGTGCCCATCTTCTTGGTTCTGAAATATTTTGCTGATAGCCCTATCATTGCACTGTATCATTAGATATTAAACTATAACTATCTGATTATGTAGCTATCACTTTCAATAAACTATTAAAATGGATATTTTTGAGCCTTGAGTCTAAGATCAGCATGTCTTTTTCTTCTTTGTACTCCCAGCACATAAAATAACTTTCATAAAGTAAGCAGTCAATATGTTATTAAAAACGAAAGAAGGAATGGCTGGATGGATAAAAGCAGAAATTGTTGTTGTTAGTTGCTGTTCAGTCCATTTCAACTCACGGTGACCCCATGTGTTCAGAGTAGAACTGCTCCATAGAATTTTCAAGGCTGCGACCTTTTGGAAGCAGATCTCTAGGCCTGTCTTCTGAGGTGCCTCTGGGCTGGTTTGAACTACCAATCTTTTGGCTATTAGTCAAATGCATATCGAAAATCAGCCTTCGGATAAAGTGCTGAGTTTATAAAGATGTGTGTGTGTGTGTGTGTGTGTGTGTGTGTGTGTGTGTGTGTGTGAAAGAGAAAGATCTGAATTGCCTAATACAGATATCCTTCTGTAAGAAAATGTTATTTTTTTCAAGTTGATTATGAAACATTAGTGCTTAAAGAGACTTTTTTCACTGGTTTATATTGAGTTCATTATAACCATAAAGGAATTACCCCTCACATTCCCTAAGGTATACAGTGGATGATGAGTTTCCATTTCACCAAATGATAATTTCCTGAACAAGCTCACACATTTTTTAAAAAAGAAGACTAATTAAGCTTTTTTTTCCACTACTTAAGCTAATTCAAATAATAATCTTTTCATAACCTTGAAAAATTGTGTATATTAACAAGCTTAAGAGGGGGAAATGTGAAAGGAAACCTTTATTCAATAATGGAAAACCTAATGATTTTATAAATAAGTAACACATCTCCTAGCATAATTCATCTAATTATGCTTAAAGTACAGTGTGTTCTTTCAACTCTTCCTTTGAAGTGAGATGCTGCAAAAGTATTTCCACTTACATAACAGAGGCTTAGTTGAACTGTATTTTAGACTGTGGACAGACACTATTATTGTCATCACCTCCATTTCATTCCTATACCTGGTTGGGTAGGTGCACAGCCTTTAATTCCCTCTCCCCTCAAACATATCCATTATTTATTATGAAACTAATTTCTTGAATTTCATCTGGAATGAGCTCTAAAGTGAGAGAATACATTAATGTTAGTGTGCTTCCTTTATTTCTGACCTTAATAATGTAGAAATGAAGGCATAACTTTCCATGTTGATCAGCTGTAGATGAACTTCTAGGTGCTTAATTAACACAGACATTTAAAAATATTATAAAACAATGGAAATCCACAGAAATGTCTTATTAATTCACTTACTCAAAAAGTAAATCATCTTTTATAATCAATATTTCATGTAAGACAAGGAATATTTGGCATAGATGTGTCAAAGGAGAAAATTGCGTTAGGAGTGAAAGGAATTTTACTGAGGAATATTACAGCTCGAACTGGGCAGTGCTAAGTAAAAACACAAATCACTTTGCTATCTGTATGGAGTTAGAGGTTTTGATGCACAGAGAACAAAGGAAAGGCAGAGGATTAATGTCTGATTCAGCTTTATCTTTGGAGTCCTTTGAGATGTAAAGGTTGGACTTTTGGCTGTGGGGGAGTCAGCTTTACTCCCTAGGTGAGTGGCGCCAGATGATTTGGTTATACACCTTCTTCCTAGAAAAAATTGTTTGTGTCCTGATGTTCTTCTTCCTGAGAATGCATGTTAATCCCACCATTCTTGTCCTGAGATGATTGCCTCTATGTTTGAAAATTTCTTTCTGAAGAGGTAAGACACTAAGTGGGCTGCCCTTGTCAGGGGATCTTAGATAAATCTGAGACCTCCTGAATTAGTCTAAATAAGTTATGCCATGTGCTCTGAATTCTTTCAGATACTGCTTCTCTTGCTATAATATTATGCTAACAATCATAAAAATAAAATTTGAAGAATTGGTGCCTAATTCAATATAACAAATAATTTTCAGTTTAAAATACACAAAATGTACTATTTATTATGTTGTTATTATTGTGTGCCACAGAGTTGATTCCAACTCACAGCAACCCTATACGAGAGTTTCCTAGGCTGTAATCTTTAAGGGAGCAGCACACCAGGTCTTTTCTATTGCAGAGTAGCTGATGGGTTCAAACCACCTACATTTCATATAGTAGCCCAACACTTTACCGTTGTGTCACCAGGGCTCCTTTTATTTATCATTATACTAAGATAGAAAGTACAGAGATATATGAGTGAGTTCATTTTTATCCTGAATACTTTATTGTCTTTTATCAAGCAACTTGGTATGCCTTGTAAGACTCAGCTTGTATTTTGCAAGACTCAGCTTATATAAATTGTCCAAAAAGTTATGCACAAAAGCAGTCAAAATGCTTATGCTGCCAAAAGGTGGAAACAAGGAAATGTCTCCCAAGAGTAGGCACTAGACTACTACACAGAACTGAGAATTAATGATTCGCCATTAAACACAACAACATGGATCCATCTCAAACAATGAGTGAGAGAAAACTAGACACTTGGTTTTAAAACTGCATGCTTCCATTTACATATATTATAAAAGCTAGCAACATGAACTCATAGCATGAGAAGTCAGCATAGTGTTTACCCCTGAGGGGGTAGGGACTGTCAGGGAACAGAGAGTGTGCTGGATCATTTGAATGTTATGATCCTTGATCTGAATGCAAATTACATGGACGTGCTGTCTCTGTGAAAATTTATAGAACATTTCACTTCTGATTTGTGTACTTCTCTGCATATGCTCTATATTTCAAAGAAAAATGTATTCCAAACCTATACCTAGAATTAAGTGGCAGCATCAGAAATTTTATTAACACTTAAAATAATTTATTACAAATTAAGAGATATAATGCATACTTATGTAATCATTCATGCCTATGTCTTTTGCCTTTTGGAAAACTCTTGGTTCCTTAAAAATTTAATGAAAAAACAATACTAAGGAAAGTAATATTAATCTAGTGCTGTAATTTGGAAAAAGGAGTCCTGGTGGTGCTACGGTTAAAACACTCAGCTGTTAAGTGAAAGTTCGGTGGTTTGAAGCCATTAGCCTCTTTTAGGGAGACAGATGTGGCAGTCTGCTTCCATAAAGGTTACAGCCTTGGAAACCCTATGGAGCAGTTCTACTATGTCCTATAAGTAAGTACACTGAATAAAATGGGTAGAAATTGGGAACCTTAATTTAGTGTTTCGTTTGATTGATTCTGAATGAGGAAACAAAAATGTGGTTGTCCTTGTATTAAAAGGGGCTTAGGCTGTCTTTCTCATCTTCCACTCAATTGAGTTCTAGGGGAGTAGTAACGGATCTCATTTTAATTAGAAAATAAACATGTTGATGGCATATTAATTTTCATATTTTATATATTTTTTCAAATTATTCATAACCTCACTCACCTCCTTTTTCAGGATGTAATGTATGATTTACTAGCAATTTTACTAATATTTTTATGAAGTATAATCTAAAAATCAGTGTTATTTTATTGAGTTGACATCTTACAATCTTTTGCAAATAATCCTGAATTATGCTTGAAATAGTGCTTCTTTGAGTATCTTGTGGTCTTGTGATTAAGCTTATTCTACATTTAAAAATCTATTTCAATAAGAAATAGCCAGACTAATACCTCTGCTCTGGAAGAATGGAGAAATTATACATGTATACATACACACACACATACAACATGCATATGTTTTGTATTATGTGCACAAAATGTAAAGTTTACTAGCCAAGTAAGAAATCAAATGGAAAAATCAGGGTTAGTATTATCAAAGATAAAATGTTGGGGCTTCAATCTCCAGAATGCTCTAGGTCTCCAGTAACTTAGCTTCACAGGAATCTATAAGGATGAGATATGTAATAGCTTCAAAATGTCACCCTCCACTTTATGTAGGTACACAATTAAGTTAATACTGGTGAAAATACTTTTTCAATCTTATTTTTATTTTTTTTTTATTATTTAAGTATTGGGCTTTATTTAAGATAGTTGTAATTGTGCCATGTGAACTCAGTTTTTTCTTTTTTATCATGGTTCATCTCTCTTGCTCACAACCTTGTTAGTTGTTGTGGAGTTGGCTCAGACTCATAGCCACTAGACCTTGCCCAGTCTTGCACCATCTTCATGGTCATTGCCATGTTAGAATCCACCGTTGTGGCTACTGAGAGTGTCTTCCAATGTAGGAGGATTTTTTTTCACCACTGTATTAGACAACTTTCTCTTGTGATCCATAGGGATTTCATTGGGTAATTTTAAGAAGTAGATCACTGGGCCTCTTTTTTCAGTCTTAGTCTAGAAACTCCACTGAAACCTGTCTACGATGGGAGACTCCACTCATATTTGAAACATTAGTGTCATAGCTTCCAGCATCACAACAACACACAAGCCACCACACTGACAGATGGGTGAAGAATTATCAAAATATTTTGAATTGGCTATAGATAGTTTACTAAAAAAAAAAAAAATCTGTTAAGGCTGAGAATCATAAAAATTATACAGTGACCTCAGCAATTTAGATTAGCTTAGAACGTTTATCTGTGCACTTATTCAACAAAACACTAGTATTTTATTTAACATGAGGCCATTTTCTTTGCAATATTAGTCTTGATTGTATTTCTGCCTCAACTTTCTAGCATGTATAACCCATAATCTATCATCTATAGTTTTCAGCTCAGGTTTCTTTAAAGTGATGGGTAAATGTGTGCATTTTATCCTTTAATATTTCCACGGCACAACTAGTTTAACAACTTTAAATTCAGTGCCATGATGTATTAAGAATTTCCAGAGGGCGCTGCAGGCGAAAGCACCGCAGATGCCATTATCCTCTGCCTCTCTGCCGCACAGACCTCGACGTCTTGCCTGTGCTCCGCTTGTTCGCGGCCTATCGGTGTGTCTGTTTAGTACAAAAAAATGGAAACTGAACAGCCAGAGGAAACCTTTCCCAACACTGAAACCAAGGGTGAATTGGGTAAACGCCCTGCAGAAGGTATGGCAGAGGAACAAGCGTTTAAAAGATCTAGGAACCTGATGAAATGGTTGAGCTGCGCATTCTGCTTCAGAGCAAGAATGCTGGGGCAGTGGTTGGAAAAGGAGGCAAAAATATTAAGGCTTTTCGTACAGAGTACAACGACAGTGTTTCAGTCCCAGACAGCAGTGGCCTCGAGCGCATGTTGAGTATCAGTGCTGATATTGAAACAATTGGAGAAATTCTGAAGAAAACCATCCCTACCTTGGAAGAGGGACTGAAGTTGCCATCACCCACTGCAACCAGCCAGCTCCGGCTCGAATCTGATGCTGTGGAATGCTTAAATTACCAACACTATAAAGGAAGAGAGTTTGACTGCGAGTTGAGACTGTTGATTCATCAGAGTCTGGCGGGAGGAATTATTGGGGTCAAAGATGCTAAAATCAAAGAACTCCGAGAGAACACTCAGACAACAATCAAGCTTTTCCAGGAATGCTGTCCTCTTTCCACTGACAGAGTCGTTCTTATTGGAGGAAAGCCAGATAGGGTCGTAGAGTGCATAAAAATCATCCATGATCTTATATCTGAGTTGCCCATCAAAGGACGTGCACAGCCTTATGATGCCAATCTTTAAGATGAAACCTATAATTATGGTGGCTTTACAATGATGTTTGATGACCGGCGTGGACATCCCGTGGGATTCCCTATGCTGGGAAGAGGTGGTTTTGACAGAATGGCTCCTGGTCGGAGTGGACGTCCCATGCCTCCTTCTAGAAGAGGTTATGACGACATGAGCCCTCATCTAGGACCTCCTCCTCCTCCTCCTGGACGAGGTGGCCGGGGTGGTAGCAGAGCTCGGAATCTTCCTCTTCCTCCACCACCACCACCTAGAGGAGGAGATCTAATGGCTTATGACAGAAGAGGGAGACCTGGAGACCGTTACCATGGCATGGTTGGTTTCAGTGCTGATGAAACTTGGGATTCTGCAACAGATACATGGTGACCATCAGAGTGGCAGATGGCTTATGAACCACACGGTGGCTCCGGATATGATTATTCCTATGCAGGGGGTCATGGCTCACATGGTGATCTTGGTGGACCTATCATTACCACACAAGTAACTATTCCCAAAGATTTGGCTGAATCTATTATTGGCAAAGGTGGTCAGCGGATTAAACAAATCCGTCATGAGTCTGGAGCTTCAATCAAAATTGATGAACCTTTAGAAGGATCCGAAGATCGGATCATTACCATCACAGGAACACAGGACCAGACACAGAATGCACAGTGTCTGCTGCAGAACCGTGTGAAGCAGTATGCAGATGTTGAAGGATTCTAATGCAAGATATTTTTTCTTTTTTATAGTGTAAAGCAGTATTCTGGAAACTTTCTCTAAGACTAGTGAAGAACTAAAGGAGTCCTGCATCTTTTTTTTTTTTTTTTTTAATCTGCTTCCGTTTAAAAAGCCAACATTCCTCTGCTTCCTAGGTGTTCTGCATTTGAGGTGTAGTGAAATTTTTGCTGTTCACCAGATGTAATGTTTTAGTTCCTTATAAACAGGGTGGGGGGAGGGTGTGCAAAAACTAACATTGAAATTTTGAAACAGCAGCAGAGTGAGTGAATTTTATTTTTTGTTCATTGTTGGTGGTTTAAAAAAAAATCCCCCCATGTAATTATTGTGAACACCTTGCTTTTGTGGTCACTGTAACACTTGGGGGTGGGGGGTGGGACAGGGAGAAAGAGTAACAATAGTCCACATGTCCCTCGCATTCTCTTCAGAGCAGTGTGCAAAATGTAATGCTCTTTTGTAAGAAACCTTTTATGATTTTTAAAATAAATTTAGTGAACCTATCTTTGGTGGTCTTTTTTTTTTTTAAGATTTTTCATATGGCTGAATTCCCCAACTTGCCCCCAAACTAAACACTAAATTTGACTTTCAGCTCCTCTCTTGGATATAAGTGCATCTCTTCTTGGACATAGGCAAAATATCGTGGCAAATTCAGTGCTGCTGACTTGATGGTTTGAAAGTCCATTGTTGGGAAGAAATCCCATCACACATACGCTTACAATAAGCCTGGGTTTTTTTGTTTTGTTGTTGCAAATGCTTGCCCCTACTTTGAAACAATTTTCTATATTAATGATGAAGAACTGAGATGGGGAGCAGTACAACAAATTGGGTAGTGATAGAAGTACATACCAGAAGCCTGATTGGCAGCAAGTTTTGTTAATCAGAATAATACTGGGTTACGGACGTGACTGATGGTGAATAAACTCTGATTATTTTTATTAGATAATTTCTAACCTGTAGATTTATGCTGTCAACCTGCTAGTATCTATTAGTTAACTTTGTAAAATACATATATATATTCTTGTTTTCTATTGTATGCAAATTGAAAGATAAAGAGGTACCATTTCTCTGTTGTATGTTGGATTATGTAGGAAATGTTTGTAAACAATTCAAAAAAAGATGAAAAAAGTTCTTGTGGATGTTTTTGTGTAGTATCTTGGCCTTCGTATTGCTAGTTTAAAGTTCACTTCCAAATAAAACTCCCATGGTGCTAGATTTGTGTGCCCAGTTTGAACTAGGGTTGATTGACACCTGTAAAAGTTGTTGAAACATTCCTCTTATAAGGAAATACAGAGATTTTAAATTAAAAAAAAAAAAAAGAATTTCCAAAGCATTCGGCTGTTTTTTTTTTTTTTTTTTTTAAACAGAAACATCAATTCTCTTTCTTTTTTATTTGGTTCATGTAGGATTTAATTAAGTTATGTAATTGCAATAGCTAGAACAGTAGGAATACACCAGTTTAGGACCAAATGTGATGACTTTCAATAAACATACAGCTCAACTGTGAGACCAGGAGGTCACCAGCACATTAGAGAGTGGTCAATGGCAGCAAGAACTAGCCTGACAAGAGCATCACTCCATATGCTTCACAGAAGAAATGGAGGAATAGGTTATCCAAATGAGTCAGTTAAATGGCTGTGGGTTAGCACAGCTTCAACTGTACCTCTCATTTTCATTAAAATCTGAACATACATTTTCATTGCTTTTGGATAAGAATATATAACTGTTTTGCCTAATACATATCTCCAAGTATTAGAAGATTGCTAACCAGTTGTCTTTGAGTCAAAAGAAGATCACCAGGCCTTTTTTCCAAGGCACTTCTTGGTGAGTTTGAGCCTCCAAACTTTCAGTTAATAGTCAAGCACCTAACCGTCTTGTTTCCTAAAAAAGGTCTTTGTTTTAGCTCTTCTGACTGACAAGCCTAGAGGTGTAAAGTAACCATGAGAATTTTACAATCACTATGAGAGCCAACTTCATCATCACCCAGAGGGTAAACCACCTGAGAAGTGGGTTGACTGTTTCTCCACACTTAACAGCATAAATACTATGATGATGGCAACACAGTTCCAAGTAGGTGAAACAAAGAGGTCAACATGCACTGGAACAAGAAGTTCTTAAGGTAGAATGCCTCTGCTACCTTGGTCCCTCGGCCCTTTATCCATTTGCAGATAAGTCTTTACAAGAAAAATATTCAGAAATCCACTGAGCTGATATTAGAGAGAAAACAAGCATTATCATCAAGCAGTAATGCCTGGAAATTTTTTAAAATAGCAAAAAAAAAAAAAAAAAAACAACTCTTTAAAATACTTGTGTCATAGAAATTTTCTCATTTGTGATAGAGTAGAGGGATTGAAATACTGATGCTTTGGCTGCATACTGATGGAGTATGGGGTTACAAACTTATTAGACCTTAGGTATCACATCCGGTTACAAACAAGACTCAAAACCCACTAAAATGCATGTGTGGGATTTAAGTTCCCACAGGATCACGTGCCTATCTCTGCCATTATTCTTTTCATCCTGTAGTACAATTGATGACTGTTCTTGCCTCTTACCAACAAGAAAGCAATGTCTTAATAGAGGAAATTCTGTTCTTCTCTTTATGTCTCTTACATCTAGTTTAATAAATAATATATGTTGGTTTAGTAAATAATTAAATGCATGGACAGTAATCAAGCAATATCTAGATTAATGAAATTAGTGCAGAGACAACAGCATATTGCTTTTCAACTAAAGCTCAATAGCCTTTCCTTGATATCTGTTTTAGTTATCTAGTGCTGCACAGGAAACCCTGGTGGCATAGTGGTTAAGTGCTGCATAACAGAAATACCACAAGTAGATGGCTTTAAAAAACAGAAAGCTATTCTCTCACAGTTTGGGAAGCTAAAAATCTGAATTCAGCATACCAGCTCTAAGGGGAAGCCTTTCTCTTTCTGTTGACTCTGGGGGCAGGGCTTTGTCATCAATCTTTCCCTGGGTCTAGGAGTTTCTTAGTGCAGGGAGCCTGGGCCCAAGGGATGTGCTCCACTCCTGGTTCTTCTTTCTTGGTGGTAGGAGGTCACTCTCATTTTGCTCACTTCATTCTGCTTTTCTCTCTTGTAGGGCAGTGAAGAACAGCGACTCAAGGTACATCCCACTATAATCCTACCTCATTAGCATAACGAACATAACCTAGTCCGCATTAACATGACCTAGTCGATGTCTGTAGAGGGTCAGTGGAAAAAAAAGGAAGACCCTCAATGAAATGGATTAACACACTGGTGACAACAATAGGCTCAAGGATAATAACAATTATGAGGATGGCACAGGATTGGGCAGTGTGTCATTCTGTTATACATAGGGTCACTATGAGTTGGAACTGACTCAATGGCACCTAAAAATAACAATCCTGCCTCACTAATGTAACAGACAGCTCACTACCAAATGAGGCTATAACCACAGGCATAGAGGCTAGGATTTACAAAACATCACAAAATGAAGGATAATCAGATCACAAAATGGAGGACAACCACACAATACTGGGAAGCATGGCCTAGGCAAGTATTTTGGGGGATACTTCAATCCATGACAATATTCAAGGATAAACTCAAAACATAACTATCTATAGATAAGGGTTGTCAATGCTATCATAATGCTCTGAGAACTCTTTTAAAAGAAGACAGTTTAATGTGAAAACCCATTGTAAACTTGAAAATATTTTGAATTATAATGCTACATAAAATACTCATTTATAAAAGCTGGCCTATATACTCATAATTTCATCTCTTAAACGGTTATAAAAATCAAAATGAATTTAAAATATAATTACAAGCAAACTATAAAACTAAACTCCATTTAATTAATAAAATTTTAATTTTTAATAAAATTAAAATTGTTTTTATAAAACCATTTAAATTCATTAATTTCATTACGCATTAGTTTGATGTGGCTAATTGTGTTTTGCTACAATTTAATCACAAATAATGGGATGCATATCAGGTATACATAGCCAAGTTTTTAAATTCCCCTTGCTTTTCACTTTTGAGCAGGTTAACTGTCATTTATATAAAGATCAATATCATGCCCATTGCATTTTCTTTTTTATAATACATGTTTAATCACTAAGTCATTTATCAATTTAATAACCCACTGCCACCGAGTCAATTCCAACTCATAGCAACCCTACAGGACAGAATAGGACTGCCCCATAGAGTTTCCAAGGAGCACCTGGTGGATTCAAACTGCTGACCTTTTGGTTAGCAGCTGTAGCTCTTAACCACTATGCCACCAGGGTTTCCATCAGTTTAATAGTTCCTCCCAAATATAATACTGAAAGATAAACTTTCTGGTGAAAAGCCTAATTTCACACTTATTAATTATGTTGGGGTAATAAAAATATAAATAAATAAATATGAGTCATAAAATTATCTAGCATAGAATTTACTATTTTATACTCACAAAAACCTTAAGAAAGCAAGCCTTAGTCTTCCCATTAGAGCTGAGAAAACTGAGATTTAAGAAAGCAACAGCTAACAAGTGTCGTAGCTGAGCTTCACAAGCAAGCAATTTGACTCAAGATGTATGCATTGTCTGAATAATATAGTGCAAATATCTGAACATTGTGTTAGTTTCCAAATATCACCGAGTCAATAATACAATTAGAATAAGAACCTATATTTGTATAGATTTTAGATTAAAACTCTTTTCATATACCATATTCTGATCTACCTTATTTAGTTTTTACGGCAGTTGAGTTATTATGTTCTTTTTATTTGGTCTACTTGTTCTCATGGAATAAGAATTGTTGGCTAATTTTATCTACAATGACATTTGCAAACAGGATTCTTGAGATAGTGGTATAAGAAAGAAAAAATTAGCTTCTGACAGCAATGCAAAAATGCACTTAAATTTCAGAATGTTTCATTATTAAATGTTAAAGTAAAATATCACAGCACACCAAAAACCTTTGTATTTGATTAAGCACTACTGTCATTGGTGGTAGGCATGACTTATTAAAGTAGTAAAATAAATGTGTGAAACTTGATGTAAGAAATTCTGTAACATTTATTATACTGAGCTGCTTCTGCAGTAGAACACACTGCAGACACATGGTCAAGTAGTAGCAGAGGTTATAAATGCTAGATAATTATTACTACTTCTATTAAGAGAAATTAAAAGTGAAAAATAAAAATATTTTTAGAGAAAAACTGCATTTCTGAATAAGGCTACATAGGTTATAGTTGGAAACCCTGGTAGCGCAATTGTTAAGTGCTATGGCTGCTAACCAAAAGGTCGGCAGTTCAAATCTACCAGGCGCTCCTTGGAAGCTCTATGGGGCAGTTCTACTCTGTCCTATAGGGTCACTATGAGTCAGAATCAACTAGATGACAACCAGTCAGGTTTAGGTTATAGTTAAGTTTCTGTGGATGGTTGTATCAGGTATCCTTCTGGTGGAAGTTTAAGAATAAATGAATTTATAAATGCCCATTCCACAAAATATTCCGGGGATGGGGCGGGGGAATCCAGTTATTTACTAGCTCATCTTGCTAAATAATTCTCAAGGGATGAAAAAGTGGAACAAGTATGTTGGGAAAGAAATACGAAAGATAACTACGGGTATTCAAAACACTACATATGATGCTTCATTTATATTACCTCACTTATGGACATAATTGATAATAGAGATATTTGTTTGTGACTGCTGGTAGAAAATTATAAAGCATTATAATAATAATAAACTTAAATAGCATCTCCTAGGATTCTTTGGTTTATAAAGTACTCTCTTTGTTTCATTTAATTATTATAATACCCTTAAGAGGCAATATTATAGCCTATTTACAGCAAAAAATCAATGTACCACAAGTACAGGGGAAGCCATGTTTCAGAAGCCAGATTTTGTTTCTAAGAGAACCATGGAAATAAGGCAGATCCTTGTAACTGGATGACCTCAGATGCTGTGTTGTATGGGTAAGTCCATTAATATGACAGACTGTATTCTATTTTGTAAACATTTTATATGAGTCATCTCTATTCAGAAACTAGATAGTAAAGAGAGACCTCATGTAATATTAATCTACTTAGGGCCACTCACTAACTTTACATTGCGTTATCTGTTAAGAGCAGGATTAAGTAAGTGTAACTGAGTTTGCCACTTAGAATGCTGCCTTAAACATCAGGGTCTAGTATCAGAGCTATAAAGCGTGCATTCGTGTTTTCCTTTTAAGAGAAGCTAAAGAGAGTTATGAGGTACTCACATTAAAACAAGAAAACCCAGGTTCAAATTCTGGATCAACATCATACTTGTCAACATTGTGAATAAAATCAATGAAAACTTATATTTATAAACAGATACCAAAAATAAATCACAGTTCTCATAGTAGTTTATTTTAGTAGAACTGAAGTAAGGTGTCACATCATAAGCAGTGGAAGGAAATGAATTGAAATTTTACCGAGATGCTTTTAGTGATGTTAGGTATATGTATGCAGGTATATTGCGTATTTATGTAAGAAAGAACAGCTTCTCCCACTGCCTTAAGGAAGAGCCCACTGTATTCCATCACCAAGTGCAACCAAGATGTCTGAAGTCAGAAAATGGATCTGTTCCTCCAGAAAACATCCCAAAAGGGTAGCTAGATAAAAGGTCGAGTTATTTCTATCACAGTATTAAAATATTTCCTTTCTACCTGTTTAAATTCACAATCTATGTTAATGTGGTGATATATAACATTGTCTACCACATGTCTCTTTCTTTTCTATAGATATTTGGAATCTTCCCAGGTAGACATTAGAAAATATAATTTTTCAGATTATGTCATATTCAATTAACCTTGTTACGTGAATGGCAGATCTCACTTAACATAAAAAGATACACATCATTCATGAAACAACACAAAGAAGGCTGAATTTTGTATCCTTTGTGACTGTTTTCAACAAGTCTCTTAACTTACCTGCTCCTGAGTAGGGATATATCTAGTCAGTCATCAGATATTTATTGGGAGGCAACTAATTGCTAGAATCTACTTTAAAAGATGCAAATATAATTAAAACACAATGTCTTTACAAAGAACTACTGAAGATAGTTTTGGTTTAAGGTTTAAAGTTTAAAAAATAGCTTATTTTAATGAGTAAAGTATGTCTTCTTTGAATCTTGTACTCTTTGAAAGAATTATGTATGTGAGATCAAACTGACAGAAGCAACAAGAAAGGTTGGTTGGAAAACTTAGAAGGCAGTGAATTTAAGATCATGGTGGTGGAATAATGTGGAACAGGATAGCAAAAATGGTAGCACAACTTGAATGAAATCAATGTCACTGAATTGTGAATGTACAAATTGTTGAAATGGTGTATTTTTAGCTGTATATTATCACCAAAATAAATAAATAAAACAGCCCCACAAACTACTGAAAATATGTTACTAAACATCGAAATGGAAACTCTATAACCATTATTTTCTCTATCTTAAAATCATAAATGCTTTAATCATCTCCATGTCCTAAAAAAAAAAAAAATTTTTTTTTTTTTTATGTCCTAGCAATTCAGTTCATTGATCATGGCAGTGAACAACAACACTTCTAGAGGTCTACAGAATTATAGATTTGAAGCACTGAGGGAATGGCATGAGACTATAAGTAGGCGTTCAGTTTGTGGTCCAAAAGTAAAGGGAGGGAGAGATGTTGATCATTCCATATCTTTGACTAGCCAAAATTGTGTGGTATAAGAATATTTACATCATAATCAGACAGCCTTTCCATGAATAGAAGCTAAGCTGATGACATTCTTCTCAATGCGAATTTTTGGCAAACTGCCTCCATGAAAAAGCCAGGAACCAAGGTTTTAACACATTCCGTGTCAATTCAACCTTGTTCTTCATTTGCAGAGGAGTTAATTTTACCCCATTGTTATGTAAATCTTTCTTTAAAAGACTTTCTTGAATTGGTATATTACTCATTTTACAGCTATAATTGGAAATGAGAAGCTCTGGTGTCACAGTGGTTAAGAGCTATGGCTGCTAACCAAAAGGTTGGCAGTTCGAATTCACCAGCCGCTCCTGGAAAACCCTACTGAGTAGTTCTATTCTGTCCTATAGGGTCTCTATAAGTCAGAATTGACTGGACGGCAACGGGTTTGGTTTGGTTTTGGTTTAATTGGAAATGAATCTAAGTTTATCATTGATACTTTAGGGAAAGAAATACAGTATTTTATAGTCAACTCTATGCCTCATTACATTGTTTGTTTTTAATTACTCTACCCATCTAAAAATATATTCCAAAAGACAAGAAAGGAAAATGTTTCTTATCAGAGAAAACACAGCATGAAACAAATTTGATGCCAGCCTTTGAAAGGATTTCTTGAATGCAGGTAGCTAAGTAGATATTATCTAAAATAGCTGCCATGGACAAGAGAATATCTTCATCAATATTAGAGTTTGTGCTCAGGTACTCCAATAAAGACTACAGTTCCACTTCATCTTTATCAGCTACCATGATTTTCTTTCTTTTGTCAGGAGCCTTGCATATAAGTTGTCACTTCCTGTTTAACTACAGTAGATAAATGAAGAGTCACATTGATTTATGAAGTTATTTTTATATTAAAAAAGCTCAATATTAGGGATTAGTAGATTTAAAAAATATATTAAATATAGACAATAAAACAACTGAAAAATACAAAGAAGATTGAGCAAATATGCCAATGTTTTCACTGCAATATAAAGCTCAGCAAATTAAAATTTAACTGATTAGAGATGAAAAAGAAAATGCAAGATGTGAATTCTACATGAAAATTATTCCTAATTTTGCTTCCTTTATTTCCTGCAATTAAGAACTACTTGTTAAAATACTGTGATTGGCATGACTTTGAATTATGGGACACAATTGATTGTAAAGCATACAGAGATTTGCTAATTAGTAAAATTCAAAAGGAAGTCTTTCGTGGTTGGTTCTCCAACTATTTAATTTTCTTTCCATTCTAATCTTTAATCTATTTCAGCGTTCATCAAATCAGCGAACAGAATAATTAATAAGCAAAACAAAGTATGGCAGACTGCTACCATAGAAAGCAAAAGGAAACCTGACAAACAAAAAACAAAACAAAAAAACGTGAATATGAGGCTACCCACTGAAGCATAACAGTGACAGGTAACACAACGCTCTTATTTAATCATTTTAAACTGAATTCAATATTCCCATTATATACAGGCCATAATTACCTATCTAAGTGTTGAATGGTAGCCAAATGCATCTAATCAGAAAAGCCTAGGAAGACCCTGTTATCAGGGTTAAGCTAGGGATCAGAACATTTGCACAGGAGCCATCCTTCTTGTAAGTGCAGAGGAATATTAATCTATTAAACCAGAATGTATAGTAAGGACGCCCTATGTGTAGATTTTGCAGAAACTCTGCTGGTGCAGTGGTTAAGCTCTCAGATGCTAACTGAAAGGTCGGTGGCTTGAATCAACAAGTTGCTTCATGGGAAAAAGATGTAGCAGTCTGCTTTCATAAAGATTATAGCCTTGGAAACCCTGTGAGATAGGTCTCTGTCCTATAGGATTACTATGAGTCGAAACGGACTCGGAGGCAAGTTTTTTTTTGTTGTTTGTTTTTTTGTTTTGCACGTAAGCTTTAGACTCTCTGGGAGAATAATCATTGGGTGATATAACGTCTGCACTTAAAGAATGAGATGATATACTTTTTTTTTTTTTTTTTTTTTATAATAACTTTTATTAAGCTTCAAGTGAACGTTTACAAATCCAATCAGTCTGTCACATATAAGTTTACATACATCTCACTCCCTACTCCCACTTACTCTCCCCGTCTTGAGTCAGCCCTTTCAGTCTCTCCTTTCTTGACAATTTTGCCGGCTTCCCTCTCTCTCTATCCTCCCATCCCCCCTCCAGACAAGAGTTGCCAACACAATCTCAAGTGTACACCTGATATAATTAGCTCACTCTTCATCAGCGTCTCTCTCCCACCCGCTGACCAGTCCCTTTCATGTCTGATGAGTTGTCTTCAGGGATGGTTCCTGTCCTGTGTCAACAGAAGGTCTGGAGAGCATGACCGCCGGGATTCCTCCAGTCTCAGTCAGACCATTAAGTTTGGTCTTCTTATGAGAATTTGGGGTCTGCATCCCACTGCTCTCCTGCTCCCTCAGGGGTCCTCTGCTGAGCTCCCTGTCAGGGCAGTCATCGATTGTGGCCGGGCACCAACTAGTTCTTCTGGTCTCAGGATGATGTAGGTCTCTGGTTCATGTGGCCCTTTCTGTCTCTTGGGCTCTTAGTTGTCATGTGGGCTTGGTGTTCTTCATTTTCCTTTGCTCCAGGTGGGTTGAGACCAATTGCTGCATCTTAGATGGCTGCTTGTTAGCATTTAAGACCCCAGACGCCACATTTCAAAGTGGGATGCAGAATGATTTCATAATAGAATTATTTTGCCAATTGACTTAGAAGTCCCCGCAAACCATGTTCCCCAGACCCCCGCGCTTGCTCCGCTGAGCTTTGAAGCATTCATTTTATCCCGGAAACTTCTTTGCTTTTGGTCCAGTCCAATTGAGCTGACCTTCCATGTATTGAGTGTTGTCTTTCCCTTCACCTAAAGCAGTTCTTATCTACTGATTAATCAATAAAAAAACCCTCTCCCACCCTCCCTCCCTCCCCCCCTCGTAACCACAAAAGTATGTGTTCTTCTCAGGTTTACTATTTCTCAAGATCTTATAATAGTGGTCTTATACAGTATTTGTCCTTTTGCCTCTGACTCATTTCGCTCAGCATAATGCCTTCCAGGTTCCTCCATGTTATGAAATGTTTCAGAGATTCGTCACTGTTCTTTATCGATGCGTAGTATTCCATTGTGTGAATATACCACAATTTATTTACCCATTCATCCGTTGATGGACACCTTGGTTGCTTCCAACTTTTTGCTATTGTAAACAGAGCTGCAATAAACATGGGTGTGCATATATCTGTTTGTATGAAGGCTCTTGTATCTCTAGGGTATATTCCGAGGAGTGGGATTTCTGGGTTGTATGGTAGTTCTATTTCTAACTGTTTACGATAACGCCAGATAGATTTCCAAAGTGGTTGTACCATTTTACATTCCCACCAGCAGTGTATGAGAGTTCCAATCTCTCCGCAGCCTCTCCAACATTTATTATTTTGTGTTTTTTGGATTAATGCCAGCCTTGCTGGTGTGAGATGGAATCTCATCGTAGTTTTAATTTGCATTTCTCTAATGGCTAATGATCGAGAGCATTTTCTCATGTATCTGTTGGCTGCCTGAATATCTTCTTTAGAGAAATGTGTGTTCATATCCTTTGCCCACTTCTTGATTGGGTTGTTTGTCTTTTTGTGGTTGAGTTTTGACAGAATCATGTAGATTTTAGAGATCAGGCGCTGGTCGGAGATGTCATAGCTGAAAATTCTTTCCCAATCTGTAGGTGGTCTTTTTACTCTTTTGGTGAAGTCTTTAGATGAGCATAGGTGTTTGATTTTTAGGAGCTCCCAGTTATCGGGTTTCTCTTCATCATTTTTGGTAATGTTTTGTATTCTGTTTATACCTTGTATTAGGGCTCCTAGGGTTGTCCCAATTTTTTCTTCCATGATCTTTATCGTTTTAGTCTTTATGTTTAGGTCTTTGATCCACTTGGAGTTAGTTTTTGTGCATGGTGTGAGGTATGGGTCCTGTTTCATTTTTTTGCAAATGGATATCCAGTTATGCCAGCACCATTTGTTAAAAAGGCTGTCTTTTCCCCAGTTAATTGACACTGGTCCTTTGTCAAATATCAGCTGCTCATACGTGGATGGATCTATGTCTGGGTTCTCAATTCTGTTCCATTGGTCTATGTGTCTGTTGTTGTACCAATACCAGGCTGTTTTGACTACTGTGGCTGTATAATAGGTTCTGAAGTCAGGTAAGGTGAGGCCTCCCACTTTCTTCTTCTTTTTCAGTAGTGCTTTGCTTATCCGGGGCTTTTTTCCCTTCCATATGAAATTGGTGATTTGTTTCTCTATCCCCTTAAAATATGACATTGGAATTTGGATCGGAAGTGCGTTAAATGTATAGATGGCTTTTGGTAGAATAGACATTTTTACTATGTTAAGTCTTCCTATCCATGAGCAAGGTATGTTTTTCCACTTAAGTATGTCCTTTTGAATTTCTTGTAGTAGAGCTTTGTAGTTTTCTTTGTATAGGTCTTTTACATCCTTGGTAAGATTTATTCCTAAGTATCTTATCTTCTTGGGGGCTACCGTGAATGGTATTGATTTGGTTATTTCCTCTTCGGTGTTCTTTTTGTTGATGTAGAGGAATCCAAGTGATTTTTGTATGTTTATTTTATAACCTGAGACTCTGCCAAACTCTTCTATTAGTTTCAGTAGTTTTCTGGAGGATTCCTTAGGGTTTTCTGTGTATATAATCATGTCATCTGCAAATAGTGATAACTTTACTTCTTCCTTGCCAATCCGGATACCTTTTATTTCTTTGTCTAGCCTGATTGCCCTGGCTAAGACTTCCAACACGATGTTGAATAAGAGCGGTGATAAAGGGCATCCTTGTCTGGTTCCCGTTCTCAAGGGAAATGCTTTCAGGTTCTCTCCATTTAGAGTGATATTGGCTGTTGGCTTTGCATAGATGCCCTTTATTATGTTGAGGAATTTTCCTTCAATTCCTATTTTGGTAAGAGTTTTTATCATGAATGGGTGTTGGACTTTGTCAAATGCCTTTTCTGCATCAATTGATAAGATCATGTGGTTTTTGTCTTTTGTTTTATTTATGTGATGGATTACATTAATGGTTTTTCTGATATTAAACCAGCCTTGCATACCTGGTATAAATCCCACTTGATCAGGGTGAATTATTTTTTTGATGTGTTGTTGGATTCTATTGGCTAGAATTTTGTTGAGGATTTTTGCATCAATGTTCATGAGGGATATAGGTCTATAATTTTCTTTTTTTGTAATTTCTTTACCTGGTTTTGGTATCAGGGAGATGGTGGCTTCATAGAATGAGTTGGGTAGTATTCCGTCATTTTCTATGCTTTGGAATACCTTTAGTAGTAGTGGTGTTAACTCTTCTCTGAAAATTTGGTAGAACTCTGCAGTGAAGCCGTCCGGGCCAGGACTTTTTTTTGTTGGGAGTTTTTTGATTACCGTTTCAATCTCTTTTTTTGTTATGGGTCTATTTAGTTGTTCTGCTTCTGAATGTGTTAGTTTAGGTAGGTAGTGTTTTTCAAGGAATTCATCCATTTCTTCTAGGTTTTCAAATTTGTTAGAGTACAATTTTTCATAATAATCTGAAATGATTCTTTTAATTTCATTTGGTTCTGTTGTGATGTGGTCCTTCTCATTTCTTATTCGGGTTATTTGTTTCCTTTCCTGTATTTCTTTAGTCAGTCTAGCCAATGGTTTATCAATTTTGTTAATTTTTTCAAAGAACCAGCTTTTGGCTTTGTTAATTCTTTCAATTGTTTTTCTGTTCTCTAATTCATTTAGTTCAGCTCTAATTTTTATTATTTGTTTTCTTCTGGTGCCTGATGGATTCTTTTGTTGCTCACTTTCTATTTGTTCAAGTTGTAGGGACAGTTCTCTGATTTTGGCTCTTTCTTCTTTTTGTATGTGTGCATTTATTGATATAAATTGACCTCTGAGCACTGCTTTTGCTGTGTCCCAGAGGTTTTGATAGGAAGTATTTTCATTCTCGTTGCTGTCTATGAATTTCCTTATTCCCTCCTTGATGTCTTCTATAACCCAGTCTTTTTTCAGGAGGGTATTGTTCATTTTCCAAGTATTTGATTTCTTTTCCCTCGTTCTTCTGTTATTGATCTCTAGTTTTATTGCCTTGTGGTCTGAGAAGATGCTTTGTAATATTTCGATGTTTTGGACTCTGCAAAGGTTTGTTTTATGACCTAATATGTGGTCTATTCTAGAGAATGTTCCATGTGCGCTAGAAAAAAAAGTATATTTTGCAGCAGTTGGGTGGAGAGTTCTGTATAAGTCAATGAGGTCAAGTTGGTTGATTGTTGTAATTAGATCTTCCGTGTCTCTGTTGAGCTTCTTACTGGATGTCCTGTCCTTCTCCGAAAGGGGTGTGTTGAAGTCTCCTACTATAATTGTGGAGGTATCTATCTCGCTTTTCAGTTCTGTTAAAATTTGATTTATATATCTTGCAGCCCTGTCATTGGGTGCGTAAATATTTAATATGGTTATGTCTTCCTGATCAATTGTCCCTTTTATCATTATATAGTGTCCTTCTTTATCCTTTGTGGTGGATTTAAGTCTAAAGTCTATTTTGTCAGAAATTGAGATGATATACTTTTGAAGCACTGTGACCAGGCTCTACATAACAGGATTTGCAAACTACTTGTCATTGTTAGTTACCATCTAGTCAACCCAGATTCATGGCGACCTTAGGTGTGACAGGATAATACATTGCCCAGCCTGCACCATCCTCATTACAGCTGACATGTTTAAGTCCATCACTGCAGCTATTATGCCAATCCAATTCACTGAGGGTCTCCCTTACCCTTCGTGGCCCTCTGCTTTACCAAACAATGTGCCCTGCTTTAAGATTGATCCCACCTGATAACATGTCCAAAGCAAGAGTCAGACAATGTTCTGTTGTAATCCATAAGATTTTCATTGGCTAATTTTTTAAACTAAATTGCAGACCTTTCTTCTTAGTCTGTCTTATCTGGAAGTCTGTCATGGATTGAATTATGTCCCCCCAAAAATGTGTGTATCAACTTGGTTAGGCCACGATTCCCAGTATCGCATGGCTGTCTTCCATTTTGTGATTGTAATTTTATGTTGAGAGGATTAGGGTGGGATTGTAACACCACCCTCACTCAGGTCACCTCCTTGATCCAAGGTAAAGGGAGTTTCCCTGGGGTATGGCCTGCACCACCTTTTATCTCTCAAGAGATGAAAAGAAAGGGAAGCAAGCAGAGAGTGAGGGACTTCGTACCACCGAGAAAGCAGAGCTAGGAGCAGAGAGTGTCCTTTGGACCCAGGGTCCCTGTGCCTGAGAAGCTCCTTGACCAGATGAAGTTTGATGACAAGAAATCTTCCTCCAGAGCCAAAAGAGAAAGAAAGCTATCCCCTGAAGCTGACACACTGAATTTGGATTTGTAACCTACTAGACTGAGAGAATAAATTTTTCTTTGTTAAACCCATCCACTTGTGGTATTTCTGTTATAGCAGCACCAGATGACTAAAACAAAGTCCCACTGAAACCTGTCTACCATGTTGACACTGTTGGTGTTTGAAATACTAGTAGAATAGTTTCCAGCATCATAGCAACATGCAAGCCACCACAGTACAACAAATTGACAAATGGGTGGTGGTTATAACCTATAGTTCAGAGCACATTATAAAATATGTGTTTGTAAATATTTTGTAAAATCAATCTAGACTCTAGTAAGGGAAAGAAAGTGACTTCGAGCCTAGGAAATTTGTATGCAGAAAAGGATAAGAGAGAAATGATAGGAAATAACTATCTGATGCCTAAATGGAGATGTAATTGGCACTGAAGAGCTCTGGAATCAAAAGGAAAGAAAATAGAAGGTGAAATAAACAAAAGGCCATGCACATAAAGACCTAATCTCTAGTAGGTCAATTTCTAAGCACCTAACTGCAGAGGGAAGAATATTAAAATTTATGCATCTAATAGGGTTTATGTGTATGTGCGCACACAAAGTATTTCAAGATAGAATACAGAAACAAAGCTGCCATTCCTTGTTATCAATACATGTCATAATATTGGCTATGCAAAGTGTTTGGCATTTAGCCACCATCAGAATCCTATGTGCTTTTTAGATGCCTTGTTTTCTCCAAGTATGATGTAGAAATTTGATCAATATTTGTTCTTCGTATTCCAGCTAGATGACCTGTATCTACAAGATGGATTGTCAGAGCTGGTGAAAGGACCTGGGCCAGACACTGGAGCAAAGCTAATGGAACTGGGCTGTGCTCACAGGCAGTTCACACCTGAAGACAGCAGATGGGACCATTCTGTGAGCAGGGTCCTTTGTAAGTGCAAGACTAATGAAGACCCTGTTTTGTTCAGCAAAAAAAGCACCCGTACAATACACTAAGGTAGTTCCATAAGGCACTTGGCTTAAATTGTTGAAAAACATCAGGAGATCTACGATTCAAACTTTCCAAAATCCGTGAATCTGAGATCTGTGAATAGAGCATCATGTTTCACCAAGATTTCCATCGAACACAAAGGATTGTCAGTCTTTATAACAGCAGGATAACTGAGAGTATTCTTAAGCCAATTAGATTCACTGCATTGTAGATTTGCTTGGCATGGCTATTTCAACAGCTCATTACTACATTAATGAATACAGCTTCATAGGCAGGCATTTGTACAATTGGTGATGGTTCGACCTCTCCAAAAGTGAGCGCCTAATTACTTCTTCATGTGGAGTCCTAATTTAAAGGTTATTGCTCATTCTCTAAGACAGATGCAAAACTTGGTATTGATTCACCTGGATTTGGAATAACAATGGGGATTGTCAGTGCTTAATGGCTAGATTCCTTTGTGCCCAAAATGTCTTTAATATTGAATTCTGATTGACAACTGAGTAGCACTATTTTATAAGTGCAAAATCTAATATGTGGTCATTTGGCCTCAGAAGCTAAAACGTAATTTTTTAGAGTGGCTGACACATTTGTTGTTGTTTTTGTGTGCCCTCAAGTCTATGCCAATTTATAGTGACCTTATAGGACAAAGTAGAGCTGCCCGATAGGATTTCCTAGGCTAAAATCTTTACCAGAGCAGATCACCAAGTCTTTTCTCCAGCAGAGTGGCTAGTGAGTTTGAAATGCTGACCTTTCCACTGGCAGCTAAGTGCTGAACTGTTGCACAACGAGGCCTCCTTTTCTGACACATACGAGGCACAGAATAAATACTTTTTCAATGAAATGAAGGAGGCTAAGTTACAAGCCAGGAATATTCAAGCAATAGAAATAAATTAGAGTTATTTGTTGCATTTTTAATAGTGATTTTAATGTTGGAGGTATCTACAAAAACAAAGAAGCATTGAATAATTCAACTAATAAATCTTTTTGCTATTTTAGTTAGTTGCTTTTTTAAACTCAGACTGATTCTTTCTCAGGTAATTTTTATTGTTGCTCTACTATTTGACCATTTCATTTTGCATTTCCTTTGTTTGCTTACTCTTGGCCTAATTGCTGCCTAACCCCAATACTATAACAATATTGTGAATAGTTTGTTTTCTGCTATTGTCCATTTTCTGGTCCTACCCCATCTTCACAATCGTTGCTATGTTTGGGTCCATTGCTGCAACCACTGTGTCAATCCATCTCTTTGAGGGTCTTCCTTCTTTGTGCTGACCTTCTACTTTACCAAGCAAGATGTCCTTCTTCAGTGACTGATCCCTCATGATAACATGTCAAAAGTACATGAGACAAAGTCTTGCCACCCTCACTTCTAAGGAGAATTCTGGCTGTGCTTTGTCCGAGGCATATTTGTCTGTTCTTCTGGCAGTCCATGTTATATTCAACATTCTTCGCCAACACCACAGTTCAAAGGCATCCATTCTTCTTTGGTCTTCGTTATTCATTGTCCAGCTTTTGAATGTGTATGAGGCGATTGAAAACACGATGGTCAGGTACACCTTAGTCCTCAAGGTGACATCTTTGCTTTTTAATGCTTTAAAGAGATCTCTTGCAGCAGATTTGCCCAGTGCAATGCGTCTTTTGATTTCTTGACTAGTGCTTCCATGGGTGTTGATTGTGGATCCAAGTAAAATGAAATCCTTCATAACTTCAATATTTTCTCCATTTATGATGATGTTGCTCATTGGTCCAGTTGTGAGGATTTTTATTTTCTTTATGTTGAGGTGTAATCCATACTGAAGGCTGTAGTCTTTGATCTTCATTAGTAAGTGCTTCAAGTTCTCTTCATTTTCAGTAAGCAAGGCTGTGTCATCTGCATATGGTAGGTTGTTAATGACTATAGCTCTAATTCTGATGCCAAATTCTTCTTCATATAGCCTGACTTCTCGGATTAGTTGATCAGCATATAGATTGAATAATATGGTGAAAGGATACAATCATGATGTGCTTTTCTGATTTTAAACCACTCAGTATTCCTTGTTTCATTCAAAAGACTGCCTTTTTGTCTATGTACAGGTTCCTCATGAGCACAATCAAATATTCTTTCCCATTTTTGCAGTGTAATGGTATCCAAAATTTGTTATGATCCACATAGTCGAATGCCTTTGTAGAGTCAATAAAACACAGGTAAATATCTTTCTTGTATTCCCTGCTTTCAGGCAAGATCATCTATTGTCAGCCATGATATCCCTCATTCCACATCGCTTCTGAATCTGGCTTGAATTTCTGCATTTTCCCGTCTTCAGCAAAATTTTCCCTGTGTGTGACATTAATGATATCATTTCATAACTTCCACATTCTACTGGATCCTCTTTCTTTGAAATGGACACAAATATGGACCTCTTCCAGTTAGTTGGCCAGGAAGCTGTCTTCCAAATTTCTTGGCATAGATGAGTGCTTCCAGCATTTCATCCGTTTGTTGAAACATGTCAACTAGTATTCCGTTATTCAAAAATGAATAAATTGAAGATTTTTACCAACTTCTGCTGTCTGAAATTGATCAAACATGCAATCAAGATGCACTGATAATTACTTGTGGTTGGAATGTGTAACTTGGAAACAAAGAAGGAAGATCCATAGTTGGAAAACATGGTCTTGGTGACAGAAACAACACCAGAAATTGCATGATAGAATTTTTCAAGGCCAACAATTTACTCATTACAAATATCTTTTTTCAACAATGTAAATGGTGACTATACATGTAGACCTCACCAGATTGAATACCCAGGAATCGAATCAACTACATCTGCAGAAAGATACAATGGAGAAGCTCATTATCATCAGTCAGAACAAAATATAGGGGCCAACTGTGGAACAGAACATCAATTGCTCATATGCAAGTTCAAGTTGAAGCTGAAGAAAATTAAAACAAATCCATGAGAGCCAAGGTAAAACCTTGAGTACCTCCCTCCTGAATTTAGAGACCACCTCAAGAATAGATTTGACACATTGAACACTAGTGGCCAAAGACCAGATGAGTTGTGCAATAACATTGAGGACATCATACAAGAAGAAAGCAAGAGGTCATTAAAAAGACAGGAAAGAAAGAAAAGACCAAAAGGGATGTCAGAAGAGACTCTGAAACTTGTTGTTGAACATAGAGTAGCTAATGAGAAATGAAGAAATGATGAAGTAAAAGAGTCGAACAGAAGATTTTAAAGGGCCGCTACAGAAGACAAAGTAAAGTATTATTATGAAATGTGCAAAGACTTAGAGTTAGAAAACCAAAAGGGAAGAACACACTTAGCATTTCTCAAGCTGGGGGATCTGAAGAAAAAATTCAAGGCTCAAGTCGCAATATTGAAGGATTGTATGGACAAAACATTGAACTATGCAGGCGACATCAAAGGGAAACGGAAGGAATACAGAGTCACTGTACCAAAAAGAATCGGTCAATGTTCAACCATGTCAGTTGGTAGCACATGATGAAGAACCATTGGTACTGAAGTAAGAAATCCAAGCTACACTGAAGGCACCAGCAAAAAACAAAACCATCGTCCATAGAAATGACAAAGAATTCAGTATACTAATGGTTTTTTTTTTTAAGTTTCTTCCCAAGAAGCAACTTCAATACCCTTATCAGAAATGCTTTGTAATAAATTTTTCAACAATAATGATTAAAGTTAAATGAAATTTCATTTGTTCATTATTAGAATTATTTTAAAAATTGATAACTTTAAAGTATTTTTCTATTTAAGATATTAAATCTCCTTCATATGATTTTTTGGTGCATCAAATGATCTGTCAGAAGAGGATATTTTTGCTGACCCTTGGTTTACCTCAAATCCACAGGCTTTAAAGGAATCAAGTCAAATTGCAGATTCCAAGTCCTCAGCCTTGAAACAGCTCTTGCTATGCTTATCGCCTAACACATCCATCAGGCAGTCCCCGTAATTGATTGCAGTGTTTCTCTGGCTTTGGAACTGTTCACCAGAATGAAGGATTTTCTGTCTGCATTAAAGCACAAAGTCATTTTAAAGACCAATTTTCAGAAGGTGAGCAATAACTGTCATCAACAGCTAAAATTTCACAACCACTTGAAAAGTGTCACAGGAGCCTAAAGTAGAAAAGAAGAACAGCTTTCCGTTAACAGCCTGACACCTCTCCTCTATTGGGAGCTCATGGGGTATTTATTAATAGACTTTAAATTAGAGCCTCTTTTCATAATGACAGCTTTTCTCTTTATGATTTTTACCTGATATTTTGTTTCCCTTTTGAAGTAATGCTTTTTTTTTTTTTTTTTTTTGAGTAAGGAAACTTAGAAACCTTTGAGCTTTACTCTCTTGGCCAGATTTAATACAATCTTTCTTCTCTCATTGTCTGTCCTTAAAAGTCAAGTCTCTTTACATTTGACCAGTTTGAGCAAGCCTGGGAGTCTTGCACAGTTGATGTAATCTTGCACAAAGCTTTCAGGTTTGTATACCCCTTTTCTGCATAATTAACTGTGTAGATGAAATAGTGTGTTCCAGCCTCAGATCTCCCCAGCTCTACAATAAGACCAAAAACCAAACCCATTGCCATCCAGTCGATTCCAACTCATAGGGACCCTATAGCCACGTGTAAATAAACATAGCCTTGGTTACTTTCTCCAGATATCACTACTTTTTTCTTTACCTTAACACTTTTTTGTTCACTATGCATGTTGCGTTGTTCTTGTTTTGCTCTATTTCCATTTATACTTAGAACATTTTGGCAATCATTTATTTTAGATCTCAAAACTTTTTTTGCCCACCGAACTAAAAGAGTATCCCTGAGTGTGTTGATGTTTCAGGTTTTAGGAAGTTTTATATGTTTAAAGAAGTAGAGGCAGAATGCTCCTTAGAAGTGAGGATGGCAAGACTTCATCTTACATACTTTTGACATGTTATCAAGGAAGACCAGTCCCTGGAGCAAGACATCATGCTTGGTAAAGTAGAGGGTCACGAAAAAAGAGGAAGGCCCTCAAGAAGATAGATTGGTAGAATGATTGCAATAATGGGCTCAAATATAGCAAAGTTTGTGAGGATAGCACAGGATTTAGCTGTGTTTCATTCTGTTGTACATGGGATTGAAATGAGTCAGAACCGACTTGATAAGAAGAATGTGGCATTAGGATTGGAGAATTGGAGGAAGACCCATTAACAACCTGCATTATGCAGCTGACACAACCTTGCTTGCTGAAAATGAAGAGGAGTTGAAGCACTTACTGATGAATATCAAAGACTACAGCCTTCAGTATAGATTACACCTCAACATGAAGAAAACAAAAATCCTCACAACTGGATCAATAAGCAGCATCATGACAAATGGAGAAAAGATTGAAGTTGTCAAGGATTTCATTTTACTTGGATCCACAACCAACACCCATGGAACCAGCAGTCAAGAAATGAAATGACACATTGCATTAGGAAAATATGGTGCAAAAGGCCTCTTTGAAGTGTTAAAAAGCAAAGATGTCACTTCTAAGGTGCGCCTGATCCAAGAGTGTTTCCAATTTATTCATATGCGTGTGAAAGCTGGACAATGAATAAGGATGACTGAAGGAGAATTGAAACCTTTGAATTATGTTGCTGGTGAAGAATATTAAATATATCACGGATTACCAAAAGAAGGAACAAATCCGTCTTGGAAGAAGTACAGCCAGAATACTCCTTAGAAGAGCGGATGGTGAGATTTCATCTCACATATTTTGGACATGTTATGAGGAGAGATCAGTTCCTGGAGAAGGATATCATGCTCGGCAAAGTAGAGGGTCAGCGAAAAAGAGGAAGACCCTCACTTAGGTAGATTGACACAATGGCTGCAACAGTGGGCTCAAGTATGACAATGACCATGAGGATGGTGCAGAACTGGGCATTGTTTTGTTCTGGTGTACATACGGTCACTATAAGTCAGAACCAACACAGCAGCACCTAACAACAACAGGAAGAAATAGTCATCCCACATGGAATCATTAAGTTTTCAGCATATAAAATGAGATAAATATATTAAATTAAAATGGTAGTTGATCCATTAGTCAAACACACCTGGACTTAGACCTTGGATTTTATCACTCACTTGGTTATCTCTTTAAGCAAGCTAGTTTATCTGTCTAAATCTCAGTTCATTCTCCTTAAAATATAGAAATAAGGGCAATTTAACATAATTGTGAAGATTAAGTGGCATAATATGTGCAAAATACAAAGGAAGGGTATAGGAACATAGTAAGTACTCAATGATTGCATCAATTTTAATATCTCAGGTTAGTGTTTGAACAAAGGAATATCTGTTCTGATTTGATCTTTTGCACCAAGCCAATCTTTTCCACAGGCTTCCTTTACAATATATTGTCATAATAATATTTTGAAGTGGATAAAATTAATAAATTACCATAAGCAGTATTGTGTTGAACTCATTTTTATATTCTTGATGATCTGCATTATACAAGCAAAGGATAGATAGGTATGAATATCACACACACACACTCCTTAAAATTAAATAAGTTCTATATATCAGAAAAAAAAGTAATGTACATTCACTTAAAGGTTATCATTGTGTGATATTTAATGTCATGATTCAATCTGATGCTAACTCCACAGAGAAATACTCATTGGTTAATATATATATTGAGGCCAACATGGCAAGCTAGACAGATGCATCATGCTGTCCCTCTGCAGCAAAGATTTAAAAAAAAAAAACTAAGTAAAACAGATACAAATGATTGTAGAACCCTAAGCAACAAATGAAGGGATAAATAACTAGATCAAACACCAAATGGAAGAATAAACTGAAGGAAAACAAAGAATGAGGAGAAATGCAAAGTGGAGGTACCCTGTTAACTAATGTGGCACAGTGTCATCATCTTGGAGTTCAGCCACTAACAACCCCAGACAGGATGTACAAGAAGGCAAATTCACAGAGCTCCCAACAGGAAACAGAGCATCCCATAACCAGAGAAACATGCTTTCCCACCCCTCACCCTTCTGCCCCATAATCTGCCATGACCTCTTTCCTGATGGGACATGCCTCATCACTTGGCTAGAGAGCTACCAGCCCACCGTCACCCTGGGTCTGCCCTGTTCCTACCCGCCAGCTGTCACCAAGTCATTATTTTTTTTTCTTTTCTTCCTTCTTCCTTTTCTTCCTCCCTCCCACCTAGCCCCATATGCCACCTCTACCCCGTCCTGCTGGGCCAAGCCTCATCATTGTGGCTAGAGAGCTTCTGGCCCACCACCACTCAAGGTCCACCTTGCCCCTACCTGCTAACTCACACTATGTCATTTTTTATCTTTTTTTTTCTATTCTTTTCCCTGTCTTCCTTTTCTTTCTCCCTCCCACTTAGCCTCATAAGCCACCTCCCCCTCCTTCCAGCTGCGCCATGCTAGACCACCACGGCTAGAGACCCATCAGCCCTCCACTTTCTACCTTCCAACTAGCCATGTATGCCACCTCTCCCCATTCCTGCCAGCCCTCTCCTTGCCACTGAGGCTATAGTGTCTCCAGACCAGGTCCGGAATTGATAGGTCCTGCATTTTCCCTCCCTTCTCGCCACTCATCCAGCTTTGGACAGAGGAAAGTGAGCCTGCACCACTCCCTATCTGTCACCACAGCCTATCTGGAGAGGGGCTGTGAACACTCCCACACTGCTGCACCAAAATCAGGAGGCAGACACATCCTCCCAGTCTTCCCTCAGCCACCATGCCAAACCAGGGTATAGCAAAGCAGGCTTGCCCTGACTGCTGATGCCCTGCCAAACCAGACAAGTAGGTGAGAGGTATTGTGCCCACAGACAAACAGCAGCAAAGCATGCTTGGCCTGCCCACCTGCCCAGACATATCAAAACAAAACAAAGAAGCATGATGAAACAAATGAATGTATAGTCAATAAATAAAGAAAATAATACCATAATGTGTAGGAAGCAGGAGACAATATCAAAATATACAAAAATACAAATTAAAAAAAAAAAAAAGGACATGATGGCTCCAGTAAGTAACCAAAATAATCAGATGACATTCATTAGAAGAAAAGGTAGTGGAACTACCTGATATGGAATTCAAAAGACTAATATTTAGAGTTTTCCAAGAGATAAGGAAAGTGATCAAGGAAAACACATCAAAACCAAGGAAAAAATAAACAAAATCATGGAAAACTGACAAAACCTACAAAAACATAGCCAAAATCAAGGAAAACACAAACCAGTAGAAAAATTCAGGAAAACAATACAGAAACAAAATGTCAAAATAAGTAAACAATTAGAAATCATACAAAAACAGTAACTAGAAATCCAAAAGACAAACAACAAAATTTCAGAAACAGACAATCCAATAGAAGGCTTTAGGAGTAAATTTGAAGCAATGGAAGACAGAATCAGCATGATTAGAGACAAATCCATGGATGACACTTTGAGGAAAAACCAAAGAAAATAAATGAAGAAAAAATTTTAAAAACCTAACAACTATGTGGGACACAATCAAGAGCAAAACTTTGTGCATGGTTGGAGTTCCAGAACAGGGGGAGAAAATGGTAAACACAGGGAAGATTGTTGAAGATTTGCTGGCAGAAAACCTCTCAAATATCATGAAAAACAAAAAGGTGATCATCCAAGAAGTGCAACAAAACCCATATAGAATACATTCCAAAATAAATTCACCAAAGCATATCATAATCACACTTGCCAAAACCAAAGACAAAGAAAGAATCCTGAGAGCAGCTCAAGAAAAACAATACAATCACAAAGGGGAAAAAATAAGACTAAGCCCTGATTACTAGGCAGAAACTATGCAGGTAAGAAGGAATGGAATGACATATATAATACCTTGAAAGGAAAAAAAAAAAAAAAAACTGCCAACCAAGAATAATATCCTGCAAAACACTCTCTCAAATACAATGGTGAAATTACGACATTTCCATATGAACAGAAATTAAGGGAATTGGTAAAAACATCAAACTAAACTTAAAAGAAATATTAAAGAGAGTACTTTGGTTAGAGAACCAACAATATCAGACAACAAGCAGAATCTAGGACATGGCACAGCATAAATCAGATACCAGCCTAAGAACTCTCAAGAACAAAAAAAGTTAAAAGACTTAAAACAGGGAAAAAGAGACGTCAATCTGTAAATGACAACATCAAAACAATTAAAAGGGGAATAAACAGTGTAGGTATAAAACTTCCAAATGGAGAGGAAGTCAAAGTGATATCACGTAATAAAAGAGTGCTTCAAATTTAGGAAAATAAGGGTAAATCTCAAAGTAACCACAAAGAAAGTTAACAAACCTATACATCAGAATAAAAAAGAAGAAAAACAAAGCCTCGGTAAACAAGGTATCTATAAAAAAGGAACTCAGCAAAGGAGAGTGAGAAAAACTAAAAAAAAAAAAAAGTAAGCACCACAAAAAAAAGAACAGCATGACAGCAATAAACTCATTCCTATTGATGATCACATTGAATAAATGGCTTTAATGCACCTGTAAAGAGACAGAAAGTGGGAGAATGGATAAAAAAGCATGACCCATCAATATGCTGTCTACAAGAGACACACCTCAGACACAAAGACAAAAATATATTAAAAATCAAAGGATAGAAAAAATATATCAAGCAAACAATGACCAAAAAAAGGCAGGAGTGGCAATATTAATCTCACATAAAATAGGCTTTAAGGTAAAATCAACCATAACAGACAAAGAAGGGCATTATATGATGATTAAAGAGACAATCCACCAAGAAGTCATAACCTTAATAAATATCTATGCACCCAGTGACATATCTATGACCTCATAGACATATATAGAACACTCAGCCCAACAGCAGCAAAGTATACCTTCTTGTCCAATACATGTGAAACATTCTCCAGAATAGACCACATTTTAGGCCACAAAACAACCCTCAATAAAATTCCAAACATCAAAATAACACTGAGAATTCTCTCTGCTCACAATGCCACAAAAGTAGAAATCAATAACGTGAAGAGCAAGGAAAAAAACAAATATATAGAAACTGAGTAACATCTTACTTAAAAACAACTGGATAACAGAAGAAATCAGAGGGAATAAAAAAAATTCCTAGAATTAAATGAGAATGAAAACACGTCATACCAAAATCTTTGGGACACAGTAAAGGCAGTGCTCAGAAGTTAATTTATAGCAATAAACACACACATCAAAAAAGAACTAGACAAAATCAAAACATTAGCCCTATAACTCAAATAAATAGTAAGAGAATAGTGAAAGAAGGCTACAGCCACCAAAAGAAAGGAACTAATAAATATTCCCCAAAACAAACAAAAAATATTAGAGCAGAAATAAAATAGAAAACAGAAAAACAATAGGAAGAATAAACAAGACCAAAAGTTGGTTCTTTGAAAATATCGACAAGAAAAAACCACTGACCAAATCAACAAAAGAAAAACTGGAGAGGAAGCAAATATCCCAAGTAAGAAATGAGTTGGGGGACATTGCAACAGAACCAACTGAAATAAAAAGGATCATAAAAAAAAAAAAAAGTGGTAAAAGAATACCATGAAAAATTGTACACCAAAAAATTTGAGAAACCATAGGAAATGAACAAATTTCTACCCAAACTAACACAAGCTGAGGTAGAAAATCTGAACAGACCCATAACAAAAGAAGAGATTGAAGAGGTAATTTAAAAAAGGCCAAAAAAAAAAAAAAAATCCTGGCCTGGACAGCTTGATTGGAAAATTCTATCAAACATTCAGGGAAGAGCTCACACCAATGTTACTCAAACTATTTTAGAGTAAAAAAAAAAGGGGGGGGGGGAATACTCCTGAATTCATTCTATGAAGCCAGCATAATCCTGATACCAAAGCCAGATAATAAAAAAACTCCTTGCAGTCGAGTCAATTCTGACATATAACGATCCCAAAGGACAGAGTACAACTGCCCCATAGGGGTTCCAAGGAGTGCCTGGTGGATTCAAACCTTCTGGTTAGCAGTCATAGCTCTTAACCTCTGAGCCACCAGGGTTTCCAAAAAAAAAAAAAAAGCCAGGTTAAAAAAAAAAAAGGCTCCACAATAAAGACTATTATAGATGAATTCTCATGAATATGGATGCAAAAATTCTTAACAAAATTCTAGTCAAAAGAATTCAGTATTATATTAAAAAAAAAAAGACCACCACCACCAAGTGGGATTTATACCAGGTGTGCAATGATGTTTCGACTTTAGAAACTCAGTCAAATAATCCACCACATAAATGTTGTTAGGTGTCTTCCAGTCAGTTCCAACCCATAGTGACCCTATGTACGACAGAATGAAAGGCTGCCTGGTCCTGCACCATTCTCACAATGACTGTTATGATTGAGCCCATTGTTGCAGCCACTGTGTCAATCCATCTCATTGAAGGTCTTTCTCTTTTTTGATGACCCTCTATTCTACCAAGCATGATGTCCCTCTCCAGGGATGGGTCCCTCCTAATAACACATCCAAAGTACGTGAGACAAAGTCTCGCCATCCTCACTTCTAAAGAGCATTCTGTCTGTACTTCTCCCAAGACAGATTTGTTTTCTCTTCTGGCAGTCCATGATATAGTCAATATTCTTCACCAACACCATAATCCAATGGCATCACTTCTTCTTCGGTCTTCTTTATTCATTGTTCAGCTTTGGCATGCATATAAGGTAATTAAAAACACCATGGCATAGGTCAGGTGCACCTTAGTCCTTAGAGTGACATCTTTTTTTTTTTTAGCACTTTAAAGAGATCTTTTGCAGTAGATTTGTCCAATGCACTGTGTCGTTAGATTTGACTGCCTCTTCCATAATTATGGACCCAAGTAAATGAAATCCTTGACAGCTTCAATCTCTCTGTTAATCATGATGCCGTTTATTGGTCCAGTTGTGCGGATATTTGTTTTCTTTATGTTGATATGTAATCCATCTGAAGGCTGTGGTCTTCTTTTTTTTTTTAATTTTTATTGTGCTTTAAGTGAAAGTTTACAAATCAAGTCAGTCTCTAATACAAAAATTTGTATACACCTTGCTATATACTCCTAGTTGCTCTCGCCCTAATAAGACAGCACACTCCTTCTTTCCACTGTCACTTTTTGTGTCCATTTGGCTAGCTTCTGACCCCCTCTGCCATCTCATCTCCCATCCTGACAGGAGCTGCCCACATAGTCTCATGTGTCTACTTGATCCAAGAAGCTCATTCCTCACCAGTATCTTTTTCTATCCCATAGTCCAGTCCAATCCTTGTCTGAAGAGTTGGCTTCGAGAATGGTTCCAGTCTTGGGCTAACAGAAGTTCTGGGGACCATGACCTCCATGGTCCCTCCAGTCTCATTCAGGCCAACAAGTCTGGTCTTTTTATGAAAATTTGACACATGCATCCAACTGTTCTCCTGCTCCATCAGGGACTCAGTGTTGTGTTCCCTGTCAGGGCAGTCATCGGTGGTAGCCGGGCTAAAATCCTCAATTTTTGAAATTTTTGGTTAATACTGTAGTGCTGTCATTTTGATGTCTTTTTTTGTGTGTTGTTGACAGTTTCTTTTTCGCACTTAATTTTTTTGTGCCGAGTAGTTTACATATTGTCTTTTCCTCTTATTTATTGTTCTTAATTTTGTTTCTGCTGAGTCTCTATTTTTTTCTTGTAGTTTATTTTGATGAGTAGGATTGTTAGTCTCCTTTTGGGTTACCCCTATTTTTCTAAGTTTAAACCTAACTTTTATGTCCTTATATCGTCTTGTCTTCCTCTCCATATGAAAGATCTATGACTACATTTCTTATCCCCTCTTTATTGTTTTAATGTTGTCTTCTTTACATAATGCTATTGCTGTTTCCCTTTTTTGAACATTTTTTTATCTTGATTTATTTTAGGGATTTCCCTCTGTGAGTTGACATCTGGTTGCTCTGTCTTGTGTTCTAGTCTTGGGCTGATATCTGACATTACTGATTTTCTAACCAGAGAACTCCCTTTAGTATTTCTTGTAGTTTTGTTTTGGTTTTTATGAATTTCCTAAACTTCTGTTTATCTGGAAATGTCCTAATTTCTCCTTCATATTTGAGAGACAGTTTTGCTGCGTATATGATTCTTTGCTGGCAATTTTTTTGCTTCAATGCTTTATATAAGTCATCCCATTGCCTTCTCGCCTGCATGGTTTCTGCCAAGTAGTCGGAGTTTATTCTTATTGGCTCTCTTTTGTAAGTGACTTTTCATTTATCCCTAGCTGCTCTTAAAATTCTCTCTTTATCTTTGGTTTTGGAAAGTTTGATTACAATATGTCTTGGTGAATTTCTTTTAAGATGTATCTCATGTGGCGTTCAATGAGCATTTTTGATAGATATCTTCTCATCTTTCACAATATCAGGAAAGCTTTCTGCCAACAAATCTTCAACAGTTCTCTGTGTATTTTTTGCTATTCCTCCCTGTTCTGGTGCTCCAATTCTCATAGGTTATTTCTGCTGATAAAGTCCCACAAGATTCTTAGGATTTCTTCATTTTTAAAATTTTTTTATCTGAGTTTTCTTCGGATATATTTGTGCCAAATATTTTATCTGCATATCTCACTTATTCTGACTTCCACTTCCACAATTCTGCTTCTCTGACTTTGTATGGAGTTGTCTAATTCTGTAATTTTATTGTTAATCTTCTGAATTGCTGTCTTTCTATGGATTCTCACTTATTAATTTTTTCATTATATTCTTTAATAACCTTTTTAATTTCTTCAGCTGCTTTATCTTTGTGTTCCTTGGCTTGTTCTGTGTATTATCTGATCTCCTTCCTGATTTTGTTCCTGATGATTTCTGTATATTATTCTTTTGTATTCTGCATCTGGCAATGCCAGAAAGGCAACTTCATCCAGAAGATACCTTGATTTTTTGTCTTGAGAGCTTGTTGAAGAGATCATTGTCTGCTTCTTTATGTGATTTCATTTTGACTGTTGTCTCTGAGCCATCTATAAATTATTGTATTAGATTATTTTATGTTTGCTTACTATATCCAAGCTTCTTGCTTTGTTTTGTTTTGATATGCCCAAAAGGGTTGTTTGACTGAACTAGCTTGATTATTTTTGCTTTTGAAGCTCTAACATCCTGTCACCAGATAGCTAGAGCTGTTATCAGGTATATGAGGCTAGGAGTCCATTCACTTTTTTTGTATTGATTCAGCTTAGGTGTCCAGGTAGTTGGTCACCAATTGTTTTGGTACAGGCTGTGTCCTACAGTCTTAGAGGGGCAATGGTGATTGATGTAGGTACAGGTGTCTGGTTGCAGCAGGGCATCACACTCTGAACAAGGCAGGGGGCTGACAACCATTCCCTGAGTGTCTGTGAGGAAAGTGCATCCCTGCTCCCTAGAGCACACAGGTGGGTGGGTTCTGCAGATGGTCCATGGGCACCCAATGCTTTTGGTTTAAGGACTGAGAAGTACCAGTTACCCTTGGACCCCTATCGAGGGTGGTTGGGTGACATTGATGTGAGTGGAGCGACCTGTCCTTAGGCCCCTGGTGTGGGTAGGTGAGGGACCTGTTTAATAGGTAAAGCGATGTCAAACATAAAACACCCACCTCTCTGCAGCACAGCTGAAACATTTGCTATCTGCCAACAAGGGCCTATTCTCCTGAAATTGGCCCACACAGGTCTATGCAGGTGTGAAAGGTATTCAAAGTCCAAGAACTGTTTATGCCTGTACAGGAATTGCTTCTGTCCTGAGCTTCCCAGTTTAATGGAACTGGCAGATTATCTTTTCCCCCAGCTGTGAATTTATCCCCTCTTCAAGGCCAGGATAATGGCTCAGAGAGCTCAGCAGGACCTATCTCTGGCCCAATGAAATTGACAGCCATTGAAGCTGGCTTGGGGGCTGGGGGTATGGTAAAATAAATGCAAATACTTAGCTTTTGCCAAGAGCACTGTTCTTCTCTGTTTCCAGAGGCGTGATTAGGCTGTGTGGTTGGCTGTTTCTACCTGAGGAAACTGTGGCTGAAGGCTACCTTCAGCCCATTGCAGTTATTCCCAGGAATGGTTCCTGAGGGTTCCTGGAGATTCAGGTCCAGCAAGTCCTCACTGCTTCTGAACCATCTTTCCCTCCACCTGCCACTCAGTCCATTTTCTAACTTTGTCTTTGATGTTCAGATCTCCTAGCTTGTCATAAATATGATTGTTTCAGTTGTTTTGGGGGGTCTTTGTTGTAAGAGGGATCACTGGAAGAGTCTGACTACTCCAAACCTGTGGTCTTTGATCTTCATCAGTAAATGCTTCAAGTCCTCTTCACTTTCAGCAAGGAAAGTTGTGTCCTCTGCATAATGCAGGCTGTTAATTACCCTTCTTCCTATTCTGATGCTGCAGTCTTCATATAGCCCAGCTTCTCAGATTATTTGCTCAGCATATAAATTGAATAAGTATGGTGAAAGTATACAACCCTGAAGCACACCTTTCCTGACTTTAAACCACACAGTATCCCTTTGTTGTATTCAAACAACTGCCTATTGGTCTAAGTATAGGTTTCTCATGAGCACAACTAAGTGTTTTGGAATGCCCATTCTTAGCAACATTATCCATAATTTATTATGATACACACAGCCAAATACCTTTGCATAGTCAATAAAACAGAGGTAAATATCTTTTGGTGTTCACTGCTTTCAGCGTGATCCATCTGATGTCAGCAATGATATCCCTTGCTACATGTCCTTTTTTGAATCTGGCTTGAATTTCTGGCAGTTCCCTGTCAATGTACTGCTGCAACCATTTTTGAATGATGTTCAGCAAAATTTGACTTGTGCATGATATTAATTGTACTGTTCTATAATTTCTGCATTCTGTTGGATCACCTTTCTTCGGAATGGGTCCTAATATGGATCTCCTCCAGTTAGTTGGCCAGGTAGCTGTCTTCCAAATTTCTTGGCATAGACAAGTGACCACCTCCAGTGCTGCGTATGTTTGTTGAAACATCTCAGTTGGAATTTCATCATTTCCTGGAGCTTTGTTTTTCACCAATGCTTTCAGTGAAGCTTGAACCTGTTCCTTTAGTACTATCTGTTTTTGAATATATGCTACCTCCTGAAATGGTTGAATGTCTACCAATTCTTTTTGTACAGTGACTCTGTGTATTCCTTCCACCTTCTTTTGATGCTTCATGCATGGTTCAATATTTTGCCCGTAGAATTCTTCAATATTGCAATTCAAGGCTTGAACATTTTTTTTCTTCAATTTCTTCACTTGAGGAATGCTGAGCATGTTCTTCCATTTTGGTTTTCTTTCTTCAGGTCTTTGCACTTTTCATTACCATACTCTACTTTGTCTCCTTAAGCAGCTGTTTGGAATATTCTATTCAGCTCTTTTACTTTATAATTTCTTCCTTTCACTTTAGCTGCTCTGTGTTTAAAAGCAAGTTTCAGATTCTCTTCAGACCACATATATAGAACAAAAGAAAAGAATGATAGAACCATCTCAATTGATGCAGAAAAGGTATTTGATACAGTCCAACTCTCAATCCTGATAAAAAAAAATTCTTAATAAAATAGGAATAGAAAGGAAATTCCCCAACATAATAAAAGACATCTATACAAAACCAATGGTCAACATCATTCTCAATGGAGAGAGGCTGAAAGCATTTCCCCTGAGAATGAGGACAAGGCAAGGATGCCCTTTATCACCACTGCTACTTAACATTGTGCTGGAAGTCCTAGCTAGAGTGATAAGGCAAGAAAAAGGAATAAAGGGCATCCAATTTGGAAAGGAAGAAGTAAAATTATCCCTATTCGCAGATGATATGATTCTACACATAGAGAACCCTAAAGATTCCACAAGGAAATTACTGGAACTAACAGATTCAGCAGAGTAGCAGATACATCAACATACAAAAATCAGGTAGATTCCTATACGCCAACAAAGAGAACTTTGAAAAAGAAATCAGGAAAATAACACCATTTATAATAGTCCCTAGGAAGGTAAAATACTGAAGAATTAAAGCTAACCAGGCATGTAAAACACCTATACAAAGAAAACTACAAAACACTATTGCCAGAAACCAAGAGACTTATGTAAATGGAAAAGCATACCACACGCACAGATAGGAAGACTCAACATTGTGAAAATGTCAATACTACCCAAAGGGATGTACAGATATAATGTAACCCTGATTCAAATACCAACCAACAGCATTCTTTAAAGAGATCAAAAAACTAATCACCAACTATATGGAAAGGAAAGAGGCAAAGCATTATTGAAGAAACAGAAGACAGTAGGAGGCCTCAGACTACCCGGTCTCAGAACCAATGATATGGTCACGGTAGTCAAAACGTCCTGGGAGTGGTACAGACACATAGAACAATGTAACAGAATTCAGAACCCAGGTGTAAATGCATCCACCTATGATCAGCTGATATATGACAAAGGATTAAAGCCCATTAAATGGGGAAAAGACAGTCTCTTCAACAAATAGTGCTGGCAAAACTGGATGTTCAACTGTAAAAAAAAAAAAAAAACAGGGCCCATACCTCACACCATATACAACTAACTCAAAATGGATCAAAGACCTAAATAGAAAATCTAAAATGATAAAGATCATGGAAGAAAAAATATGGACAATGATAGGGGCTCTAATACATGGCATGAACACAATACACACCATAATTAGCAATGCACAGACACCAGAAGTTAAACTAGGTAATTGCAAGCTCCTGAAAATTAAACACTTATGCTCATCAAAAGACTTCACCAAAAGAGTAAAAAGAGAACTTACAGATTTGGAAAAAAAATTTTGCCTGTGACATATCTGACAAGGGCCTTATCTCTAAAATCTATAAAATACTTCAACACCTCAATAAAAAAACCAACTTAAAATTGGGCAAAGGATATGAAGAGATACTTCATCGAAGAGACATTCTGGCAGCTAACTAATGCATAGGAAATGCTCCCAATAATTAGATATTAGAGAAATGCAAATCAAAACTACTATGAGAAGTCATCTCACTCCTGACTGACACTAAACAAAAAAGGAAAATAACAAATGTTGGACAGGTTTTGGGAAGATTAGAACACTTACACACTGCTGATAGGAATGTAAAATGTTACAACCACTATGGAAAACAATATGGCACCTCCTTAAAAAACTGGGAATAGAAATATCGTACAATCCAGTAACCCCACTCCTAGGAATATATCCTAGAGAAATAAAAGTTGTCACTTGGACAGACATGTGAACACCTATATTCATTGCATTATTGACAATAGTGAAAAGATGGAAAAAAAGAAAATGTGCCCATCAACAGATGAAATGATTAATAAATTATGGTATCTACACAAAATGGAATACTACACAATGATAAAAAAACAATGATGAATCCACAAAACATCTCACAACATGGATGAACCTGGAAGGCATTATGCTGACTGAAGTAAGTTAGTCACAAAAAGACAAATATTGTGTGAGACAACTATTATAAAACTATTGTAAAAACAAACACACACAAAAAATCCTTGATGATTACAAAGAAGGGAAGGCCTGGGGAGAAGTCACTAACTAGATAGTAGACACATTAACTTTGGTGAAAGGAAAGACAACACAAAATATAGGGGAAGGCAAAGTCATACAAGCTTCCTACATACATCCAAACACCTTTTGGGACCGAATTACTGGGGCTGAGAGCTGGGGACCATGGTCTCAGGGACATCTAGGTCAGTTGGCTTAACAGAGTTCACAAAGAAAATGTTCTACATCCTACTTTGGTGAGTAACATCTGGGATCTTAAAAGGTTGCAAGCAGTCATCTAAGATACATCTATTGACTCCATCATGTTCAGCGCAAAGGATAATGAAATAAACCAAAGACACAAGGAAAATATTAGTCCAAAGGACTAATGAACCACATGAACCATAGCCTCCACCAGCGATGAACTAGATGGTGCCTGGCTACCACCACTGACTGCTCTGGCAGGGATCACAATAGAAGGTCCTGGACAGAGCAGAAGAAAAATGTAGAACAAAATTCAGATTTGCAAAGAAAGACCAGATTTACTGGCCTGACGGAGACTGGTGGAACCCCCGAGTCTATGGCTCCTGGACACCCTTCTAACTCGGAACTGAAGCCACTCTCGAAGTTCACCTTTCAGCCAAAGATTACACAGGCCTATAAAACAAACAATAACACACTTGAGGAATGCATTTCTTACTTCAATTAAGTACACTAGACCAAATGGGCAACACCTGCCCCAAAGCAAAGAAGGCAGGGAGGATCAGAAAAACTGGACAAATGGACATAGAGGGCCCAGGGCGCAAAGGGAAGGCGGCAGAGTGCTAACACATTGTGGGGATTGCAACTAATGTCACAAAACCATTCATGTTTAAATTTTTGAATGAAAAACTAATTTGTGCTATAGCTTTCACTTAAAATACAATAAAATTAAATACACACCCTGGTGGCATAGTGGTTAAGTGCTACAGCTGCTAACCAAAAGTTCGACAGTTCAAATCCACCAGGCACTCCTTGGAAACTCTATGGGGCAGTTCTACTCAGTCCTATAGGGTTGCTATGAGTCGGAATTGACTCGACGGCAATGGTTTTTATATTGGTAGGGATAACTATATGAACTAATTTCACAAGTCCTTCTTTCAGCAGTTCAAGTGCAACTTTGGACAACATTCCAGTTATTAATATCAGTTTGTATGTTGAAAATGGCAGAAGTTCCTGATATACTGAGGTTTGGTATAGCAGTCTATGAATGACGTCACAGAAATAAACAACAACAACAAAAGTACAGTAAAAAAAACTAGCAATGATTAAATTCTCTAGTGGAATATTCATCTTGATTATTTGGGATTCTGTTTATACCATATTCAATATTCTTAAAAGAAAAATCCTTTATACTTAAATGTATATAAAAAAGACCATAAAAATAAAACTATCACTGAATAATTTGGTCTTGTATTATTGTATCATTATGCAACCAAGGTCACAAATATAAAATCATATATTATAAAAGCGTGTCTGACTTTAAGTTGACAATTTCCTTTTATATGTGTTTAATGGTAATGGCAGACTTGCACAAAAAAACTGCTATGTATCTTGCAAAGTCAATTTGTAAATATAATATGAAGAATGTTTGTATACTTGTATCTGAATCAGGCATTTCTGTTAACAATTGGGATGCATCTCCTGTGGCTTTTTCCATTTGAGCTGAAAGTTGTAGGGATAATCTAATTCCAAAAGCTAAAAAGAGAGGCTGAAGAATTTGGTTGAGGTTGTTCATTTATTTCTGACAGGATTCAAATGTACTTCCAGAATTTTGAAATGCATTCCAATCATGTATGAAAACTAGTTAAGGAAAAATCACTACTCTTTGCATGTGATTGTGCATTTTGAAAAAAAAAAAAATTCCAGATATGGAAATATTAAACTTAACACAGATAAGCAAGGATTGTCACAAAAGCCAAACATAGTGATGTCTTTGTATATCATTTTTGTCCTGACTTAAAAAAAAAAAAAGATTATAAAGAATGAAGATTTAATATACTAAAGAAAAAAATCATACTCATTAAACATCTGACGCTTAATTCAGTGACATGCAGTTGATTGGGACTCCGTGGCCCTCAGTTCTCACATTTGCCACAGATTCTTGCAAGCTGCATAAACTAGAGAAAGTCACTCAGTGTTTTTGGGCTTCCCTCTTTGAGTTTAAAAACATGAGATTTGTACTAAACGATTCCCTGCAGTCCATTTCAATGCTGTAATGATTTATATTACCAAGTAATGAAGTTCTAAAATCTACTAATTCAATCATGAGATGAAGGAATGCTTTTCTATGCTTTGGTCTATTCAGTTCTTTGGCATGCAAAATTCAAAAATTTACGTAGGTGTTCTTGAATGTAAATGTTATATTTTCTTACAAGTTTTTTTTTTTTTTCAATAAACTTTCACTGGCTGAATTGGGAAATTGACATCTCTCTTCCCTGTGCCTTGTGGAATTCCCACTTTATTAAAAAAACCTACCAAAACAATATTCAAATAAATCTGATTTCAAAGCCCATGCTATTACCATTACACAATAATGCTTCCTAAAAAGACCTGGTGGTATAGTGGTTAAGTGCTCAGCTGCTAACCAAAAGGTTGCCAATTCGAACCCACCAGCCTCTCCATGGGAGAAAGATTACAGCTTTGGCAATCCTAAAGGGCAGTTCTAGTCTGTCCTTTAGGGTTGCTATGAGTCAGAATTGACTCGACAGCAATGGGTATAATGCTTCCAGTTACAAATGTCCCTTTCTAAACTCAACTGGACTTTCATTGCTACCTAGAAATCCTTAGATTGTCAGCACAATTTCTTATTGTGCCTTTTTAAAAACCTAGTCTTTTAGGAAATCTCTAGGTTTCATCAATCATTTCGCCCATATTTATTCTTTTAACATTCCCATTCAGTAAATGGAAATCCTGGTGGCGTAGTGCTTAAGAGCTACAGCTGCTAACCAAAAGGCTATAGTTTTAATTCACCAGGTGGTCCTTGGAGACCCTATGGGGCAGCTCTACTCTGCCCTATAGGGTTGCTATGAGTCGGAATTGACAGCAAGGGGTTTATTCAGTAAAGAGCAGAATGCCTAGTACATACTAGAAACTCAATAATTTTATTTTATTAGAAAAATCCACATTATTTCTGATTGCCTACTGTTTTTAAAGGCAATAAAAAAATTTTTTAAACTTCTCCTATTTACCCCATCATACTTCCTCAATATCTCTCTGCATTAGAGTTCTCTTCACCCACAATTCTGATTGCCTTATTTTTTTGCAATGTAGGTATTCTAATAAATTGTCTCATAAGTTACCGTTAACTTTCAAAGTTTAAAAAAAAAAAAACTGATATTTTCTTCAGGCCACATTTTTCTTGACCACTGTACAAATATTGTTCGAGAGAACATCTCCTCATGTTGAAGTGCTCTTCTCTCTTGTCCTACAAAACAGCACTGTTATAACTGGTGTGCATCTCTGCTGCTCTTAATGGAAAAAATAAGGGCACAGTGGTTTCATTTTTCAACTTACTGATTAAATCTCAATTGAGTGTAGTCTAGTGCCTCTCTCCAAATCCCTATTGTTATCCTTGAAGATCTCTCTGGTACCTGGAGATCTTTGGATACTGCCCAGAGTTTGCAAACATCAGGGCCTCCTCGTGTCTCTGCAAATCTAATTCTTTGCATTTCACCCACACAGCTCAGACATTGATCCCAAAGGGCAAGCACTGTTGGGGTGTCTGAGTATGGGGAGGGGACTCCAGGAACCTCCCAGGACTTAAAGCCTGCTAGGCTTCAGACCCTCTCAGAGTATATTTTCTTTGAAAACCAAAGATGGCTTTTCTGCCACTTGTGCTCAATCAGGAACAAGCCAATCTCTCAGAATTTCTTTTTGTTCTTTGTTTTTAAGTACTTTTGAATCACAGAAGAGAAGGGGCAATCTCAATCCTATTTCGCTCAGGAAGCTTCTTGGCCTCTGTGCAAATTTCTGCTTCTCCTTCATTCTGAGGAACTTTCCCCAAAGCACAGTTGTGTGAAGAAGAGGACTTTCTGCTTAAAAAAAAAAAAAAAAAAAAAACCTCTTGCCATTGAGTAGATTCCGACTCATAGTGACCCTATAGGACAGAGAAGAACTGCCCCCATAGGGTTTCTAAGAAGTGGCTGGTAGATTTGAACTGCTGACTTTTTGCTTAGCAGCCAAGCTCTTAACCACTGTGCCACCAGAGCTTTGAATTTCTGCTAGACTAGTAAAATTCTTGTGAAGCAACTGCTTACTTTACTTGGATTCATATACATAAAAGGGACCAGTACCCTGAGAGCACACTTGCGTATTCTGAATGTAGTTTGGCCTTAAATAATCAAACAGAGAGAAGTGCCTCCTAAACCCACTGCCATGGTAATATTATTCCTAGTACACCCTGATGACCTCAGGTGGCATTCTGTACCAACCTAGACCTAAAAGAAGCTGGCAGGTTTCCATACATATGTGATATAAGGATTTGGATGGATGAATAGATGGATGGATGGATCAACAGGCAGATAGACAGAGACTCAGATAGACAGATATCTAGATAGGTAGGCAGGTATCTAGATAGATAGATGATAGACAGACAGATGATAGACAGACAGATGATAGATAGATAGATGGATAGATAGATATAGATGGTAGATAGATAGATAGATGATAGATAGATGATAGATAGATAGATAGATTGATTGATAGATAGATAGATAGATAGATAGATAGATAGATAGATAGATAGATAGATAGATAGATAGATAGATAGATAGACGGATGGATGGATGATGGATGGCTGGCTGGCTGGCTGGCTGGCTGGCTGGCTGGCTGGATGGATGGATGGATGGATGGATAGATAGATGACAGATAGATTGAATGATCATCAAAAAGTAGAGCATCACAGGATGATGTCTCCCCATCTTCCCTCCTCTACCTCTGGGTATTCTATGGTTCTCTTTCACATCATACTTCTAAACATGAGTATTTTCCAATATTCTACTCTTTATACTTTTTTTTTTGTTTGCTCTATTCTTTCTGTTGACAATCCCATCCATTTTTAGAGCTTCAAACTATACATAAGTCTCCAAATATATGTTTCTATATGCAGCCTAGCTCTTGAGTCTCATATTTTTATTTTCCTCCTAGAAAATTATGATCAGACTTTCCAGCACCACTAACTTAATATATTGCATAACAAACTTACTATATCTTCACTTATCTTAAAAGGGGAGAATACATGAATAGTTCACAGATCAGCAAGAATGGAAAGTTATAGAAGAAAGAAAAAAATCAAAACATTAACCCTACAACTCAAACAATTAGAAAGACAGCAGCAAAAGAAGCCCACATTTGCCAGAAGAAATGAAATAATGAAAATTAGAGCAGAAATAAATAGAACAGTAAATCAATAGAAAGAATAAACAAGACTAAAAACTAGTTTTTTGAAAGAATTAATAAAATCGACAAACCATTGGCCAAACTGTTGAAAGGAAAACAAGAGTAGATGCAAATAACTTGAATAAGAAATGAGATGGGTGACCTTACAACAGAACCAACCAAAATAAAAAGATCATAATAGAATATTATGAAAAATTGTTCTCCAGAAAATTTGAAAACCTAGAGAAAGTGGACAAATTCCTAGAAACACACCATCTATCTAAACTAACACAAACTGATATAGAAAATTTGAACAAACCCATAACAAAAAGAAGAAATTTAAGGGGTTATATATATATATATAAAAAAGAAATCTCCTAACAACAGAAAAAGCCCCAGTCCAAACGGCTTCACTGGAGAATTTTACTATTCAGTGAGGAGTTGACACCAATTCTTCTCAAACTATTCCAGAACATAGAAAAGGAAGGGCTACTCCTGAAGTCATTCTATGAAGTCAGCATAATCCTAATACCAAAGCCAGGCAAAGACATCAGTAAAAAAGAAAACTACAGACCAATATGCCTCATGAATATAGATGCAAAAATTCTCACCAAAATCCTAGACAATAGAATACAATGGCATATCAAAAAACTAATACATCATGAGCAAGTGGGATTCATATTAGGCATGCAAGGTTGGTTCAACATTAGAAAATCAATCAATGTAATCCACAGCATAAATAAAACAAAGGAAAAAAATCACATTATCATATCAATCAATGTAGACAAGGCATTCGATAAGTCCAACACCCATTCCTGATTCAGACTGGTTCTTGAGTCTCATATCTTTATTTTCTTCCTAGAAAATTATAATCAGACTTTCCAGTACCACTAACTTAATATGTCCCAAAACAAACTTACTATACCCAAAAACCAAGCTTATTGCCATTGAGTTGACTCCAAATCATAGCCACCCTATAAGACAGAGTAGAACTGCCCTATAGAGTTTCCAAAGAGTGCCTGGTGGATTTGAACTGCCAACCTTTTGGTTAGCAGCCATAGCTCTTAACCTCTATGCCACCAGGCTTTTCATATGGGATAAAAACTCTCAGCAAAATAGGAATAGAAGAGAAATTTGTCAACACAATAAAGAGAATTTCAATAAAACAGCCAGCATTATCCTCAATGGAGAGAATCTAAAAGCATTCCCCTTGAGAACAGGAACCAGACAAGGATGCTGTTTATCACCACTGTTATTCAACATTGTATTGGAAATCCTATCAAGAGCAATAAGCCAAGAAAAGGAAAGAAAGTGCACCCACATTGGTAAGGAAGAAGTAAAACTATCCATATTTGCAGATGATATGATCAATGCACAAAAATCTGTTGAATTCATCTACATGAACAAAGAGAACTATGAAAAGGAAACCAGGAAAACAGTACCATTTACAATAGTCCCCCAAAAGAAAAAATACTTAGGAACAAATCTAACCAAGGATGTAGAAAACTTATACAAAAAAACTACAAAACACTACTACAATAAAACAAAAGAGACCTACATAAATGGAAAAACATACCATGCCCTTGGACAGAAAGACTTAACATTGTGAAAATATCAATATTACTCAAAGTGCTATACAGATATAAAGCAATCCTGATCCAAATCCCAACAGCATTTTTCACTGAGATGGAAAAATTAACTTTATGTGGAAGGGAAAGAGACCCCAAATAAGTGAAGCTTTATTTTTTGTTTTTTATTAAAAAAGAATGAAGTAAGAGGCCTCACACTACCTGATCTCAGAATCTACTATATAGCCGCGGTAGTCAAAATTGTCTGGTAATGGTACAACAGACACATAGACCAAGAGAGCAGAATTGAGAACCCAGACATAAATCCATTCACCTATGTCAGCTGATCTTAGACAAAGGACAAAAGTTTATTGAATAGAGAAGAGATAGTTTCAACAAATGGTGCTGGCAACATTGGATATGTACCTGTAGAAAAATGAAACAGGATCCATACTGCACACCATACACAAAAACTAACTCAAAATGGATCAAAGACCTAAATATAAAACCTGAAACTAAATACCATGGAGGAAAAATTCGGGACAATACTAGAGGCCCTAAATATGGCACACATTGAATACCAAACATAACTAAAAATGCACACACAGAAGAAGATTAACTAGATAAATGGAACCTCCTAAAAATTAAACACTTAATGCTCAGCAAAAGACTTCTCCAAAAGAGTAAAAAGAGAACCTACTGATTGGGGAAAATTTTTGGCTACAACATATCTGACAAGAATCTAATCTTTAAAATTTATAGAAAACTTCAACACCTCAACAACAATAACAACAAAAGAGACATATAATCCAATCAAAAAATGGGCAAAAGGTAAGAACAGACACCATCATAGAAGACATTCAGGTTGCTAACAAACTATGAAGAAATGCTGGTGATCACTAGCTATTAGAGAAATGAAAATCAAAACTATGATGAGATACCATCTCACTCTGAAATTACTGGGACAAATTAAAAAAAAAAAACAACACAAAATAACAAATGTTGGTAAGGATGTGGGGAGATTGTAAATTTTATACACTGCTGGCTGGAATGTAAAATGGTACAACCACCATAGAAGACAGTATGGCACTTCCTCAAAAAGCTAGAAACAGAAATATCATACAACCCAGCAATCCCACTCATAGGTTTAAAAAAAAAAAAAAAAAAAAGGTGTATATATCCTAAAGAAATAAGAGCCATGACACAAATAGACATATGCACATCCATGTTCATTGCAGCATTATTCCTAGTTGCAAAAAGGTGGAAGAAACCTAATTGTCCATCATCAGATGCATGAATTAACAAACTGTAGTACATACATACATACAATGGAATACTATGCAGTGATAAAGAATAACGATGAACCTGTGAAACGTCTCACAACACGGATGAATCTGGAGGGCATTATGCTGAGTGAAATAAGTCAATCACAAAAAGCCAAATACTGTATAAGACCACTTTTATATAGTAACAACAAAAGGCTTATACACAAGAAAAAAAAAAAAAAAACTCTAATAATTACCAGTGATGGGAGAGGGAGAGAGAGAAAATTACCAAAGAGATAGTGTTGTTGTTGTTATTAGGTGTCATTGAGTTGGTTTCAACTCATAGCGACCCTACAGGACAGAGTAGAAATGCCCCACAGGGCTTCCAAGGATTGGCTGGTGGATTTGAACTGCCAACTTTTTGGTTAACAGTCAATCTCTTAACCACTACGCCACCACGGCTCTTCAAAAGAGATAGTAGACATGTGTTAATTGGTGAAGGGGAAGGCAACACTTAATATGGGAGAAGTGAGCACAACGCAACCAAAACAAGAGAGGACACTGAGAGGAACACAGGAAAAACAACAGCTATGGTAACTACTATAGCATAGACAGTCCTGCAACAATAGAATCAACAAACAATAATCTATGAATGGATACATAGATAGAGAGATAGATATGCCAAGAACTGAGGGAGGGGGTAAGAGGGACACCCACAGGCAGATACAGTTTCCGTGGTGGAAATTTCCAAATACGGGACTATAGTGTCCTTATATATTAATATATACGGTAAAGTACACAAGCGGCACAGTCAAGGAAATCTTTTAAACATAACTAAACACCTCATGGAATGAAATTCCCGCTTTGGAAGGCAAAGAACTGTAGACATCTACATCGGGGGACATCTACATCAATTGGCACAACATAGTTCTTAAAGGTGATGTTCTACATCCTACTTTGGTGAGTAGAATTGTCGTTGTTGTTAGGTGCCATGGAGTCGATTCTGACTCATAGCGACCCTATGCACAACAGAACAAAACACTGCCCAGTCCTGCACCATCCTCACAATTGTTGCTGTGCTTGAGCCCATTGTTGCAGCCACTTTGTCAATCCATTTCATTGACGGTCTTCCTCTTTTTTGCTGACCTTCTACTTTACCAAGGATGATGTCCTTCTCCAGGGACTGATCCCTCCTGACAACATGTCCAAAGTATGTGAGATGCAGTCTCACCATCCTTGCTTCCAAGGAGCGTTCTGGTTATACTTCTTCCAATACAGATTTATTCATTGTTTTGGCAGCCCATGGTATATTCAATATTCTTCACCAACACCACAATTCAAAGGCATCAACTACTCTTCAGTCTTCCTTATTCATTGTCCAGCTTTTGCATGCATATAAGGTGATTGAAAACACCATGACTTGGGTCAGGCTCACCTTAGTCCTCAAGGTGACATCTTTGCTTTTTAACACTTTAAAGAGATCTCTTGCAGCAGATTTACCCACTGCAATGTGTCTTTTGATTTCTGGACTGCTGATTCCATGGGTGCTGATTGTGGATTCAAGTAAAATGAAATCCTTGACAATCTCAATCTTTTCTCCGTTTTATCATGATGTTGCTTATTGGTCCAGTTGTGAAGATTTTTGTTTTCCTTATGTTGAGGTGTAATCCATACTGAAAATTGTAGTCTTTGATCTTCATCAGTAAGTGCTTCAAGTCCTCCTCACTTTCAGCAAGCAAGCCTTTGTCTTCTGCATATTGTAGGTTAATGAGTCTTCCTCCAAACCTGATGCCCCATTCTTCTTCATACAATCAAGCTTCTCAGATTATTTGCTCAGCATACATATTGAATAGGTATGGTGAAAGAGTACAACCCTGACGCACACCTTTCCTGGCTTTAAACCATGCAGTATCCCCTTGTTCTATTCAAACGACTGCCTCTTGATCCATGTACAGATTCCTCATGAACACAATTGAGTGTTCAGGAATTTCCATTTTCCGCAATGTTACCCACAATTTGTTATGATCCACACAATCGAACTCCTTTCCATAGTCTATAAAACATAGGGAAACATCTTTCTGGTATTCTCTGCTTTCAGCCAAGATCCATGTGACATCAGCAATGATATCCCTGGTTCCACATCGCCTGAATCTAGCTTGAACTTCTGGCAGTTCCCTGTCAATAGACTGCTATAGCCACTTTTGAATGACCTTCAGTAAAATTTTGCTTGCATGTGATATTAATGATACTGTTTGATAATTTCTGCATTTGGTTGGATCACTTTTCTATGAAATAGGCATAAATATGAATCTCTTTCAGTTGGTTGGCCAGGTAGTTGCCTTCCAAATTTCTTGGCACAGACGAGTGAGCACATCCAGTGCTTTATCCATTTGTTGAAACATCTCAATTGGTATTCCATAAACTCCCGGAACCTTATTTTTGCGAATGCCTTCAGTGCAGCTTGACTTTTTCCTTCAGTACTGTGGGTTCCTGATCATATGTTACCTCCTGAAATGGTTGAACATCGACCAATTCTTTTTGGTGTAGTGACTCTGCGTATTCCTTCCATCTTCTTTTGATGCTTCCTACATCATTTAATATTTTACCTGTAGAGCCCTTCAGTATTGCATCCTGGGGCTTGAATTTTTTCTTCAGTTCTTTCAGCTTGAGAAATGCTGAACATGTTCTTCCCTTTTGGTTTTCTATCCCAGCTTTTTACACATCATCACAATACTTCGTCTTCTCGAGCCGCCCTTTGAAATCTTCTGTTTGGCTCTTTTATTTCATTTTTTTCCTTTTGCTTTAGCTACTCGACGTTCAAGAGCAAGCCTCAGAGTCTCTTCTGACATTCATTTCGGTCTTTTCTTTCCCTCCTATCTTTTTAATGACCTTTTGCTTTCTTCATGGATAATGTCTTTGATGTCATTCCACAACCCTTCTGGTCTTCAGCCATTAGTGTTCAACATGTCAAATGTATTCTTGAGATGGTCTCTAAATTCAGGTGCGATATATTCAAGTTCATACCTTGGCTCTCATTGACTTGTTCTAATTTTCTTCAGTTTCAGCTTGAACTTGCATATGAGTAATTGACGGTCTGATCCACAGTCAGCTTCTGGCGTGGTTCTAACTGATGATATTGAACTTTTCCATCATCTCTTTCCACAGAAGTAGTCAATTTGATTCCTGTGTATTCCATCTGGCAAGATCCATGTGTATGGTCACCATTTATGTTGGTGAAAAAAGGTATTTGCAGTGAAGAAGTTGTTGGTCTTGCCAAATTCAATCATGCGATCTCTGGCATCATTTCTATCTCCAAGGCCATATTTTCCAACTACCAATCCTTCTTCTTTGTTTCCAACTTCGGCATTCCAATGACCAGTAATTATCGGTGCATCTTGATTGCATTCTTGATCAATTTCAGACACTGGAAGTTGGTAAAAATCTTCAATTTCTTCATCTTTGACCTCAGTGGTTGGTGCATAAATTTGAATAATAGTTGTATTAACTGATCTTCCTTGTAAGCATGTGGATATTATCCTATCACTGACAGTGTTGTACTTCAGGATAGATCTTGAAATGTTCTTTTTGATGATGAATGCCATACCATTCCTCGTCATCATTCCCGGCAGAGTAGACCATATGATTGTCTGATTTAAAATGAAAAATAGCAGTCCATTTCCCCTCACTATTGCCTAGGATATCGATATTTATGCATTCCATTTCGTTTTTAAAGCTTTCCAATTTTCCTAGATTCATACTTCTTACATCCCATGGTCCTATTATTAATGGATATTTACAGCTGTTTTTTCTCATTTTGAGTGATGGTGCATCAGCAAATGAAGGTCCTGAAAGCTTGACTCCCTCCACATCATTAAGGCCCACTCTACTTTGAAGAAGCAGCTCTCCCCCAGTAGTTATTTTGAGTGCCTTCCAACCTGAGGTTCGTCTTCTGGCACTATATCAGACAATGTTCTGCTGTTTTTCATAAGGTTTTCACTGGCTAATTCTTTTCAGAAATAGACCACTGAGCATGTAGCATATGGGGTCTTAAAAGCTTGCAAGGGGCCAGATATCTGAGATACAACTATTAGTCTTTTCTAGTCCAGAGCAAAGGAGAGTGAAAAAAAATAAGACTCAAGGGAGTAATTGTCCAAAGGACTAATGGTGCACATGAACCAGACCAGAAGAACTAGATGGAGCCTGGCTACCATTACAACTACTGAGGACTCTGACTGGGATTACAACAGAGGGTCCCAGGCAGAGTAGAAGAAAAATGTAGAACAAAAGATCAAATTGGCAAAAAAAAAAAAAAAAAAAAAAAGACTGGATTTACTGGTCTGACAGAGACTGGAGGAACCCCCAAGACTATGGCCCCAGACATCCTCCTAACTCAGAATTGAAGCCGCTCCTGAAGTTTACCTTTCAGCCAAAGATTAGACAGCCCTACAAAACAAAAGATAACACACTCAAGGCATGTGCTTCTTCAATCAGTCCAGTACAGAAGATCAAATGGGCAATACCTGCCCAAAAATAAAGACAAAAAGGTGAGAAGGGACAGGAAAACTGGACCAATGGAACCAGAGAACTCAGGGTGGAAAGAGAAAGGGGGAGAGTGATGACATAATGCAGGATTGCAACCAATGTCATGAGACAATTTGTATATAAATTTTTGAATGAGAAGCTAATTTGCTCTGTAAACTTTCACCTAAAGTGCACACACACAGGAAAAATAAAAAGAATGGAAAGTTATCAATGAAAAAATGTTTCACTGACAAGTAAGGAAGTTTTCAACCATAAAAAAGTAAAGGTTAATGACAGGTGGAAGTTTGGCAAAGTCACTTAATTAAAACACTGTCTGAGAGTAAATGCGCTGTGGACAAAAGATGAAACTGGTACTGTGCTAAAAACAAGAGTATCTTCTCAGGGGGATGGCCAACTTTGGCTATTTTAATGCAATGGTGTTACTCATGTGAATCCTAGAGTATCTTATCTTTTTGTTGTGTTTCTATGTTCACCAACTAGAATAACTTGCTTTCCCCTGCTGCCCAAAAATAGGGAGAGAATATACTACTCAGAGGATTGTGTTCAGTCCCATGGCAGTTATAGTTCTCATAATTCTCATTGTTAATTAAATTGTTGGCATTCTGATTTCATATATCAGTCTTACAAGATTGGTTAATGCAAATCTATTGCTAAGATATGGCTCCAGTTCTGTGTAATGACAAAATTCAATCCCTGAGCATCAGGACTGGGTGTCAATATGAACCACGGAAAATTAACTAAGACAGCATTTCTTAAAATCCATTCTGTGGAATGCCAAGTGAAGAAAAACATGTTCGAGAGGGTTTAAGAAATACTATTAACCACACTTTCGACTATTTTGGGTGCACTTTAGCACATTTTAAAAAGAAACATGTTCTTTAAAGTCATCTAACATTATTTAAGCCATTGTTTCTGAATTTATTTCGATTCAGTTGCCTTTTAATCCTATCGTCCTTGTGAGACCAACAGAAACAATCAGCTACCAGACCTAAAAGGGCCTTTTCCCTTTGATACAGCTATAAGAGACACACAACAATGCGATCTCATACCACAGTATACTCAGCTTAAGTACTGTATAACATTTAACCTTTTTCAACTGTTTATTAACTCCTCCATGTCTATCTCACTTCTTCAATGAGAAAATAAGATCTTTATGAACAGTGATTAGATCCCACATATGGAAACAGGCTAGGCATATGCTCAAAAAGAAATCTTATTTTTGTATGGCCCATTTTAGTCATTATAGTTACAGTAAGAATTCTATATACACCACACTAAGGGCATAGGCCAGGAAGAAATATGAAGAACTATCACGGTAAAATTATGGATTCAACAATGTTGTTGTGTGCTGTCAAGTCAATTCCTACTCATGGTAATCCTATGATTAGATCACATTAGAACTCCCTTTAGGGTTTCCTAGGCTGTAATATTTAAGGAAGAAAGTTGCCAGGTCTTTTCTTCCTCAGAGTTGCTGGTTGGGCTCAAACCTCTGACCTTTCTGCCACTAGCTGTGCACTTAACCATTGTGTAACCAAGGTTCCTTTCAACTGTGTTAGCAGACAGTAAAATCAATTCTGGATGCATAATTCTACCACCCTAAATTTTCTTTTTCTCAAATGCCAAAGAGATAGTTTTATTAAACTCTGTATCATTTTTTAGTAACTAAAAGTGGAATAATGTTATGTATCATTTTTTTATCATATATTTTAAGTTATAGATGATATTTTCATCCCAATCCAGTTCCCAAAGCACAGTGTCACACCATCTAGAACCTAGGTCAAATTCCTCAGATTACATAATATACGTGTCAACATTAAAAAAAGAAGAAAACAAATAAACAAAAAACATGGAAAGCTGAAGTATACAAGATAATCCACAGTGTTTAAATTTTAGGAAAAAGATAAATGATTAAGTCTTGAATTAGTTGTTCAGTGATTCTCAGTGCTTTACCATGAAGTGCACTTGTTATAATTTAATCATGAATTAGTAGAAGGGGGTTATAGAATTTTTCATTTCTAGTCCTTACCACATTGAGAAAAATATGTTCCTAGTTTTAGCATGATTTCATTAAAGAAAAAAAAAAAGAACAAATATAATGTATTTACCTTTTCCACAATTCTTTAAAATTTAGATAAAAAGTCACGTAATCGCGGGAAAAGATTCACTGATGGCACAGTAGTAAGCACTCAGCTGCTAGCCGAAAGTTCAGCGGTTCAAACCCCCCAGCCACTCCACAGAAGAAAGATGTGGCAGTCAGATTCCATTAAGATTATGGCCTTGGAAACCATAAGGGCAGTTCTACCCTGTTCCTTAGGGTTACTGTGAGTCAGAATTGACTAGGTGACAATAGGTAATGGTCAGGAAGTCACAACAAAATAGACATGAACAATCAGCCAGTTTCACAGCATAGATAATGCCTTATGATTCTTTGAATTCTATACAAATTATGTAAAATTTGAGGAGTCCTGTAGATCTGCGGGAAACCCTGGTGGCATAGTGGTTAAGCATCACAGCTGCTAACGAAAACGTCAGCAGTTTGAATTCAGTAGGTGTTCCTTGGAAACTCTATGGGGCAATTCTACTCTGTCCTATAGGGTCACTATGAGTCAGAATTGACACAGTGGCAATGAGCTGGGTTTGAGTAAATCTGAGATATTATCAACCTTCAAGACATACTTACCAAGTGGACTAAATTCAGTGGTTCCATCTGTTTGGAACTTTTATTAAATATCCACTGTGGATAGGGAAAGGAGCAATGGTGGTACAGTGGTTAAGCACTTGGCTACTAACCCAAAGGTTGAGGTTTGAACCACCAGCCACTCTGCAGGAGAAAGATATGACAGTCTGCTCCTGTAAAGATTTACAGCCTTGGAAACCTTACAGGGCAATTCTATTCTGTCCTACAGGGTCGCTGTGAGTTGAAATTGACTCTACCGTGGTGGGTTTTGTTTGGGCAGGTGGGGAATTATATAGACCTTGGCTAAAATAAAATACCAGGTATGCCTGATTCTATTAAGTACCTTGTGGATTATGCAGGCCATTTACCTCCCCGGTTAGCTGCTACTGAAGATGAACAGAAGCACAGAGAAACATAAGAAACTCAAGTCAAATCATTTGGCAAGGTCTTAAGCTTCAAAAGAGAATGTGTGAGAGAGTGTTTTTTTAGCTATTTGCTAAAATCTATTTATACATTTTCTACTCCCAATCATTTTTTAATGGAGGAAAAAGAAAGCATGGAGTGCCTAATTTTGAGTGGCTAATATACACATAGGGATCTTATGTTTTAATAAAGGGTATCAGAGAAAAAAAATGAGTAAAACAAATATCTGGTCTTCAGGAATTTATAATCTATCTCAGAAAACCGACACAGTAATGAGAAGACACAGGGGAAAAATTTTTTAAATATAGAACAGTTATGGAGACAACATACCCACAGTGGCAGATCCACATTCTCCAAACCACATTATAGTGCGGGCAGAAATGAAGCAAAATCAACACTTTGCTCAAGGCCTCAGCAAACAGCAAAAGCAGGAACATAACAGAGCACATAATGAAAAGAAGTTGTGACTCCCCAAAATGGCATTTTCTGGTTCCAAAACAATGAAAATAAACTATTTAGGATACAGTTGGTTAAAATGGTTTATAGGGTATAGAACATATTGCTAAATGTTATCTAGCTTTTAAAACAGAAAATCAAAGAGAGACTGAAGAACAATTGAAAAGATTGTTTTAAAATGTATGTGAGTGTGTGTATGTGAGTATGCGAATTTCTGCTTGGTAAAGGTGCGCCTGACCTAAGGCATGATATTTTCAATCATTTCATATGCATGTGAAAGCTGGACAATGAATAAAGAAGACTGAAGAAAAGTTGACGCCTTTGAATTATGGCGTTGGTGAAGAATATTGAACATACCATGGACTGCCAGAAGGACAAACAAATATATCTTGGAAGAAGTACAGCCAGAGCTCCCCTTGGAAGTGAGGATGGTGAGACTTTGTCTCAGGTGCTTTGGATGTGTTATCAGGAGGGACCAGTCCCTGGACAAGGACATCATTCTTAGTAAGGTAGAGAGGGTCAGCGAAGAAAAGGAAGGTCCTTGGTGAGGTGGATTGACACAGTGGCTGCAAAAATGGACTCAAGCATAACAACGATCATGAGGGTGGTACAGAACCTGGCAATGTTTTGTTCTGTTATACATAGGGTCCCCATGAGTTGGAACCAACTTGATGGCACCTAACAACAACAACAAAAGCAACGAAGGTATCTATTTATTGGCTTTACTCCTGGTGTTTTTAATAATTGTCAGTGTTAATTGATATTTACATTTTTTTATCAGTGTGGTACAGCAGAAGTATTTCTACAAGTTTGTCATTTGGGAACTCTTGACCAAAAGTATCGATGAGACAGAGTTTAGATTGTTTTCGTAGTATTTTACTCTAAATACTTGTTTATACTCTCCAGAACCAGAAAGATCTTTGTCTCTCAATAGTCTTTGACTGTATAATGAATCAGCATTACATTTCTTCATATTCTGACTATGACTGCATTCTCCTCAATAGTTTTATAAGCAACTAAAACTGTGAAGTACTTTAAATAAATGTGTGTGTATTTATATTTGTATTTATTGGACACTCAATATAAATTTATGAAATCAATGAGACTAACCTTCAATAATTTTAAATAAAGTTTGCTATTTTTTCTAGGCTTAGCTTTTTCTCCACATATGAAAAGTTAAATCCACCTTACTCATTGACATTATTTTAGTGACAATTATATTCTATTAAGATTTATTATGACTTAGATATTAATATTAGCACACCAGTAACTACTTTATCAAGAGTAAAGATTTTATATATAATGTTCCATTTGTGTTAAAAAACCGCAAAAAAAAAAAAACTGAAATATTTAAGATGCTGAAACAAAGTTTTCACCTTATATATATTTTTTTAATTTTCTTTTTTTTACTATAAGCATATATATATGTATATAAGTCCTGGTGATGCAGTGATTAAGTGCTTGGCCATTAACAGAAAGGTCAGCGGTTGAAACCAACCAGCCTGAGCTCTGCAGGAGAAAGATGTTGCAGTCTGCTTCCATAAAGATTACAGCCTTGGAACACTTATAGGGCAGTTCCTTTCTGTCCTATAGGGTGGCTATGAGTTGAATCAACTCAAAGGCAATGGATTTTTTGGAGTTTATCCTATATATGGGCATAGAAAAAAGAAAAACCAAACCCATTGCTGTTGAGTTGATTCTGACTCATAGCGACCCTATAGGACAGAGTAGAACTGCCCCATAGAGTTTCCAAGGAGCAGCAGGTGGATTTGAACTGCTGACCTTTTGGTTAGCAGCCATAGCATTTAACCACTATGCCATCAGGTTTTCCTATGGGCATACACACACACATATATGTTGAAATGGCAAATGTTTTTGTTATATATGTGTGTATGTTTGTGTATATATATACATATATAAGTATTTATTATATATACATACATATTATATATATACAAACCTTTGCCATTTCAACATTTTTGATAGTACAAATCAGCTACTTTGATGTTTATTATGTTATGCAACCAGAACCACCCTTTTTCTCTTTATTCACGTTGGATTGTATATTAATTGTCCTCTTTTTATACACATTTTAAGCATTGAGTAGTTCAGGGTTCTTTTAATTTTATTGGCATCTTAGGCTGTATTCTCTAGAGAAGCAAGACCAGTAAAGCATATAAATATGTATAGAGAGAGATTTATATGGAGGAAATGGCTCACGCAGTTATAGAGGCTGGAAATTCCCAAGTCCATGGATCAGGATAGATACTTCTTTTCATTCACTTTGCTGCAGGGGCTGGAAAACCCAAAACTGGCAGGTCAGAGAGCAGGGCTCCTGCTCTCAGGCTGTGAAGATTGGTGAATCTCAAGGTCTGCAGATAAGCTGGTGGCTCAAGTCCCAATAGCCAGAGGTGAGATGAACGGCAGCAGCAGGGAACCAGAGAGAGCAAAAAAATCAAAACATCTGCTTATATTCAGATGCAGGCCACACCCTCAAGTAAACTCCCTTTCAACTGATTGGCTACTCACAACAGATTCAGTCATGGGAGTGGTAACATAGACACACTGAGAATGATGGCCCAGCCAAACTGACATACAATCTTAACCATCACAATTGGCAAATATTCAAATCCTAAGAGAAACTTTAAAAGCCCTAGTATCAACACAATATAAGTTTATCAGCCTGATACCAGATAAGGATAATCTAGAAATCAAGTTATCATATCAATTGCTATGCAATTAATAATACAGATGAGCCCCAATGATGCAATGGTTAAATTCTCTGCTGCTAACTGAAAGATTGGTGATTTGAACTCAGCCAGTGGCTCCTCAGGAGAAACGCCAGACAATCTCCTTCCATAAAGATTACAGCCAAGAAAATCCTATGGGGGGCAGTTCTACTCTCTCACATGGGTTTGCTATGAGTAGGAATCAACTGGAAGGCACCCAACAACAATAACAGCATTTTCATTCATCTTTCTTTGGTTTACTGTCAGTAGCATAATATATAAATTCAGAAGAACTACTAAGCCTATTTTAAATCGATTAAAAAACTAAACCAAACCCGTTGCTGTCCAGTCGATTTCGACTCATAGCGACCCTACAGGAAAGGGTAGAACAGCCCCATACCATTTCCGAGAAGCGGCCTGTGGATCCGAACTGTTGACCTCTTGGTTAGCAGCCGTAGTAGTTCTTAACCACTATGCTACCAGGGTTTCCTTAAATTGTTTATATGTTGCTAAATGTTGGTCTGCACTAATTTTTATCATACAGACTGACTTAAATTCCCATGAACTCAAGTCATATGTAAGATTTTTGTGAATTCTAAAAAAAAATAATGCTTGCAATTTATATACAGTTTAGTTCAGTGAAAAAGTTCTGTGACTATAGCTATAGCTGTGTGTACGGAATATTATACATTTTTTAATGGAATATTTCCTGGCATTGATTGGTTTATACTGGCCTCTCCAAATCAGCTTATTGGACACCATTTCATTCAATTACCCACCTGCTTTTGAATTAACCCATGAACTACGTTACTTTCTCTAATATTTTTTACTAAATAGAAACTTGGAGGAAATTTCATGCCCAAAGTGCATTTTGGAACAATTTTCCAGTCATGATTCAGCTATACTTTTTTTTCCTTTGAACTGTCCAGATTTTCATGGTGGAGCTATTCAGTGGGGTATTGATTCCATCCTTGTATAGGCAAAATGAAAAAATAGGTTTCATACCCCCCACTAATGCCAAAGAATATTTAGTATCTGCTGGAATGTTGTTTTAGAAATGACATAAGACCAAGCCCAGGCTCAATAAAAAGAGTATAATATCTTTTATGAATATGAGATGAAGGCATAAATGCAGTTGATATAAGATATAATTCATTATTTCAGGTATTTTTTAGTGTTTAACATACCCCAGGCACTTGAAAGACCCCTGAAACTTGCAACCAATATTGCCACAGATCTTTTTCACTGAGCTAAAAGATTTTGAGCTTTGAGGTTGCAACAATAAATTTTTAATTGTAAAACTTAATAGATTTTTCTAAATCTGTTAAATTAGAAATACTGAAATATCCAAGCAAGGGAAATTGTCACACTGTTTTCTCTTTTTAATAAAAAAGAAGGATATGTAGTGGAGTATTTTAAGTGTATAGCATCAAAAACTGCAGGTCTTTTGCATACTTGTGATTCTAGAATTTAGTAAAATAAAACAACAATTTGGCAATGGTTATATAATGGTACATTGGTAATACAGTAATATTGGTCAATTTCCCAGAAAAACTTTCAACCTCTGAATTGTTTATGCCCTGGATGAGTTCACTTCGTTGTATGTATTTCCTGTTCTTGAGAAAAATGGACGGATTTTTGCCAGGCCAAATCCTAAAAAATTGTGCATAGCGCTCTGCTTCAGTCCATATCATATTTCACTGAAAGCTATTGGTCTTTTTTTATAAGCACACTAAAAGAGGGACAGATTAAGGATAGCTTTTATGGGATTTATGGGTCTGGCTCATTCATTTTTGTATGTGTAGAATGGTAAGAGAGAGAGTGGGAATGAAAAAAGGATAAGAATGCTGAGAAGATTTACTGGTTCATGTTCTATCTTAATTCTCCAAACCCTGGTTTCAATAGCCTAGTCCACTACTTATTAAAAGAAAAAAAAAAAAAAAAAACTAGTGCAGTTTAGACCATGTAGTTTCAAAAGTAGTTATCCCAAATAGCTTGTGGTAGCTGTCTTCATGAACAGTCATCTTGGTTTTACCTGTATTTTCTTGTGTTATCATTAAGAGCCTAGCCTTTTAGTAGTATGTCTTGGTCCCCATCTAAGTTTCATCATATAAACTGTATGACCCAAGGCCAAGTGCTTAGCCCCCTGTGAGTCTCCTTTTATAAAACAGGACAATAATATAGAATGAGAAAGATAATAGTGCCTATTCCATAGGTTTGTTGTGAGGAATTGTTAAAATTATTCAGATAAAATCTGCAGCACAATTTGTGATTCATAATAAGCTCTTGATACATTTTTAAAAAATCATATGTAAAAAAATCATACCCACATACTATTTTTTCATTTCTTTTATTCAATATTTCATCTTTGATATGAATTGCCATTATGATGGCAGGTGCTTCAGCTCCACTGTCCCGGAAAGACAGGGTGAGCGGGCATCCAGGAGAACACAGGTGTCTTTGAAGGGCCGTGAAGATACTACTCCAGTCTCAGCTCAATGAAATGGTATCGTGTATGTAGGGGAGCCCTGGTGGCACAGTGGCTAAGAGGTAAGGCTACTAACCAAGAGGTCATCAGTTGGAATCTACCAGCCACTCTTTGGAAACCCTATGGGGGCAGTTCTACTCTGTCCTATTGGGTCACTATGGGTCAGAATCAACTCAATGGCGATGAGCCTGGTTTTGGTTTGCATGTGTGAGAAGCTTCAGTGAAGCTGCACATCTTCCTGGGTAACCTACATCAAACCACAAGCCAGATGAGCTTCTAACATCCTGAAAGCTTCTGTCTTGCAACTGTGCAGCTGCTAAAGCCCCGTTCCCGTTTGTCATCTCTTTCAGGAGATCCTGGGACTCTGGGTTTAGTTGTTAGACATTCTGTCAAACCTCAAAATGATTTTTTAAAATATAAATAAAATATCTCTTGCAAGCATTACTTCCTTAGATTCTCTCAGATTTATCAGCCTACATTGTATCGTCACTCTAAAAACAAGTACTCTTAAAAGCATTTCTGGAAGACAAAAAAATAATTGCTCAAGCATTACCTGCTAGGGAGAATTCTGTCCAAGTTCAGTCTTATCTGAAAAGGCATCTGTTGGCTGAAAAGGCTGTGCTTCACAATGTTGAGGAAGTGTAACTGAGAAAATATTGATTTCTTGATATTTATGTCTCACTTTTCATTGTTTAGCCCAACCATAATCCTACTGGTTTATAGCTCACTTGCATAAAATGACATATGACCACAAGTGCAGACAGATGCTTATATTCACACTTGTCCTTACTATATGTCATCAAGGCAACAAGTAATCAGAAGCATATTATCAAAAATTATGAAAGACTCACCCCTGCCAGGACGAGGGTTTAAGCAATTAAGTGTTCTCTCTCAGTATTTACTGCCTCCATATTTCAGCTAACATACAATGAGGCACATGCTTATAATTCTTTAACATGTGCAGAAAGGTATATGGTCTCGTTATACTCTGTGCATATCAAATCACATTGGCTAAGGGATACGAAAAATCAAAAGATAAACTCCCCAAGTATTTCATGTGCACAAACATCTTAGGAGGACATGGCCAATATGTGGAATTATTAAAGCCTTGTGTAGGATTGTTACTGTTTATCTTTTGGGAAATACTTTCTTTAAATGATTGCCCTAGAAATAAGGTTATTTAACATATGTGTATGGGCTCATAAGTTAAATAAAAAAGAAGAACAAATTTAGGAAAGCAGCATTTTCTGGTTCTTATTCAATCAACAATTATTGAACCACGGTTTATTATGTACTAAAATTGTGTGGCTGATGCCTTGGGGAGTATAAATGCATCCATCTACATGTTCAAATTGGGAACTCTAAGATAATAAAACGAGCCCTGCTGGTGCAACAGTTAAGCACTCAGCTGCTAATTGAAAATTTGATGGTTCAAACCCAGCCAAGAACTCCAGAAGAGAAAGACCTGGTGATCTGCTTCTGTACAGACTACAGCCAAGAAAACCCTACGCGGCAGTTCTACTCTGTTCACATGGGATTGCTATGACCCAAAATCTACTTGACAGCACCTACAACAACTACAAGATAATAAAGCATGCATTCATTCAACACCTATATATTGCATGTGTACCAAGTGCCAGATGCTCTGCTTACAGGCTGGCGAAAATAGTATTAAATCATGACTCAAACTTGTAAGTGTAAGCTGTGATAAAAGTCGTGACATAAAAGTAGAGGACCATTATAAACACATGAAACACGGGAACCTGATTCTGTGCGAACACTCAGGAAACAGCTTACCAACCAAGTGGCATTTGAGATGTTATGAGAATCAAGATAGAAGGTAATTGGAAGAAAGGAGTGGAGGGATCAGGCTGGGTGAGGAAGATAGGGATAAAAAAAAGGTAGGGATAGTCACTAGAAAAAAGAACACGTGAGACTCTAAAATTAAAGGAAGCACACTTAATAGCACTTTCATTTCCATTGGGTTAATGGTATACCAGCCCACATTTTATACCTCTGCACCTCAGAGGCAAGGTGTTACTTCGGTTCTAATGCATATAGCATGAAGGTGGGTCCCATTTGAAATGTGTGAAGTTCACACCAGAGTTGGAACCTCATTATCCTGTAGGTTGAGAATTCTATTAAGTGATGCTTCCCGGATGTTTTAGTTTTGTAAACTTTTGAATTTATTTCTGTGAGAGAAGGCTGACAAGCATAATTACGGCTTTCCTGTATGATAGTTATGGAGCTGTAATGGGTTTGTTTGATTTTTCTCTGTCATGCTTGGAAAACCAGAGGTTCTCCATGTAACCTAGTGGAAAGCCACCCACAGTAAATCATTTATATAGATCTCATTAGTATATTGTCATACCACAGATTGGTGATGCCAGAGCGCCATTTGCCTTATTGGTGGCTTCTATTACTAAATCATACTTCTCAGAATCCATATTCCCAACCAAAAAAACTTAAATACGCTCAATTACTGAGCTTGCATTTCAATACTGAAAACACACACCTAAGTTGTGTGTCTCCACAGAGAAGTTGAAACACTGATGGCAAATCCAAACAACCATCAGAGTAAGAGGTGTTAGTCACTAGGCAGGGCTGGAGCTTAATACTTCTAAATTTGTGATATGCTTACAGATATAAAGCTGTTAAAGAGAGTATCCTATTATGAGACTATTACCGAAGTCTAGGAGATGAAAGGAGTCCCTGGATAGGGACATTGTTGTTGTTAGGTACCGACAAGTCTGTTCTGACTCATAGCGACCCTAAGAGCAACAGAATGAAATGCTGCCCAGTCCTGTGCCATTTTCACAATTGTTGCTATGTTTTTTCTTTTCTTTTTGCTTTATTACTGTACTTTGGATGAAGGTCTACAGAACGAACTAGCTTCTCATTAAAAAATGAGTATACATAATGCTTTGTGAAATTGGCTACCAACTCCACAACATGTTAACACTCTCCCGTCTCAGCCTCGGGTTCCCTATTTCGCTCTTTTCTATTCTCTCCTGCCTTCTAGTCCTTGCGCCTGGGCTGTTGTACTCCTTTAGTCTCATTTTGTTTTATGGACCTGTCTAATATTCGTCTGGAGGAGTTACTTCATTACTGAGCTAAAACAGTGTCCAGGGTCCATACTCTCAAGATATCTCCAATCTCTGTCAGACCAGTAAGTCTGGTCTTTTTTGTCTGAGTTTGGATTTTGTTCTACATTTTTCTCCAGCTCTGTCTGGGACCCTCTATTGTGATCTCTGTCAGAGCAGTCAGTAGTGGTAGCCGGGCACCATCCAGTTGTGCTGGTCTCAGTCTGGTAGAGGGTGTGATAGTTGTGGTCCATTAGTCCTTTGGACAAATCTTTCCCTTGTACCTTTGGTTCTCTTCATTCTCCCTTAACTCTTGATGGGGTGAGACCAGTGGAGTATCTTAGATGGCTGCTCACAAGCATTTAAGACCCTAGACAGTACTCACCAAAGGTAGAACATTTTCTTTGTAAACTATGTTATGCCAGTTCAGCCAGATGTTCCCTGAGACCATGTTCCCCACAGCCCTCAGCCCAGTAATTTGGTCCCACAGGGAGTTTCGTTGTGTCTGTGGAGCTTCCATGACCTTGCCTTGTACAAGTTGTGCTGGCTTTTCCAGTATTGTGTGCTGTCTTACCCTTCACCAAAGTTATCACTTATCTACTGTCTATTTAGTGTGTTTTCATCTCCACCCCTCCCCTCCCTCATAAACATCAAAGATTTTTTCTTTTTGTGTGTAAATCTTTTCATAAGCTTATTATAGTAGTGGTCTCATATAATATTTATCCTTTTGTGATTGACTTATTTCACTCAGCATAATGTCCTCCAGATTCATCCATGTTGTGAGATGCTAAGCAGATTCATCATTGTTCTTAATAGTTCAATAGTACTCCATTTTGTATATGTACCATAGCTTGTTTATCCATTCATCTGTTGATGGGGATCTAGGTTGTTTCCATTTTTTTGCTATTGTGAACAATGCTGCAATGAACATGGGTGTGCATATGTGTATTTGTGTGACGGCTCTTATTTCTCTAGAATGTATTCCTAGGAGTGGGATTGCCGAATAATATGGTATTTCTATTTCTAGCTTTCTAAGGAAGCACCATATCTTGTTCCAAAATGGTTGTACCATTTTGCATTCCCACCAGCAGTGCATAAGCATTCCAATCTCCCAGCAGCCCCTCCAACATTTGTTATTCTCTGTTTTTTTTATTCGTGCCAGTAATGCTGGGGTGAGATGGTATCTTATTGTGGTTTTGATTTGCATTTCTCTACTGGCTAGTAGGCATGTGTCTGTTAGGCACTTGTAGGTCTTCTTTGGTGAAGTGTCTGTTCATTTCCTTTGCCCAGTTTTTAATTGGATTTGTCTTTTTATTGTAGATGCATTGGATTTTTCTATAGATTTTAGAGATTAGAACTTTGTCTAATCTGTCATAGGCAAAATTTTTTTCCCAGTCTGTAGGTTCTCGTTTTACTCTTTTGATGAAGTCTTTTGATAAGCATAAGTATTTAATTTTGAGAAGGTCCTGGTTTTCTAGCTTATCTTCTGGACTTTTTGTGTTGTTAGCTATGCTTTGTATCCTGTTAATGCCATGTATTAGGTCCTCTAGCATTGATCCTATTTTTTCCTCTATGATCTTAATAGTTTTTGTTTTATATCTTGGTCTTTGTTCCATTTTGAATTAATTTTAGTGTATGGTGTGAAGTATGGGTCCTGTTTCATTTTTGACATATGACATAGCTCTGTTTGAGCCTATTGTTGCAGTCACTGTGTCAATCCATCTCTTGAGGGTTTTCTTTTTCACTGACCCTCTACTTTATCAAGCATGATGTCCTTCTCCAGGGACTAGTCCCTCCTGATAACATGCCCAAAGTATGTGAGACAAAGTCTCACCCTTCTGGTTTGCAAGGGGAATTCTGACTGTTCTTCTTCCAAGGCAGATCTGATTGTTCTTCTGGTAGTCCATAGTATATTCAATATTCTTTTGCAACACCATAATTCAAAGACATCCATTCTTTTCAGTCTTCCTTATTCATCGTCCAGCTTTCCACATGCATATGAGGTGATTGAAAACACCAAAGCTTGGGTCAGGCACATCTTAGTGCTTAAAGTGACAGCTTTGCCTTATAATGCCTTAAAGAGATTTTTTGTAGCACAGTTACCCCATAAAATGCATCCTTTGATTTCTTGACTGCTGCTTCCATGAGTGTCGATTGTGGATCCCAGTAAAATGAAATCCTTGACTTCAGTCTTTTCTCAGTTACTTATGATTTTGCCTATTGGTCCAATTCTGAAAATTTTTGTTTTCTTTTTGTTGAGGTTTAATCCATACTGAAAGCTGGAGCCTCTGATCTTCATGAAAAAGTTCTTCAAGTCCTCTTCACTTCCAGCAAGCAAGGTTGTATCATTTGCATAAAGCAGGTTGTTAATGAGTCTTCCTCCAATCCTGATGCCTCATTCTTCTTCATACAGTCTGGTTTATTAAATTATTTGCTCAGCATATAGATTGAATAAGTATGGTGAAAGGATACAACCATGAAGCACACCTTTCTTGAATTTAAACTACGCAGCATCCCCTTGTTCTGTTCAAATGACTTTCTTTTGTTCTAAGTACAGGTTCCTCATGAGCACAATTAAGAATTCTGGAATTCCCATGCTTTGCAATGTTACCCATAATGTGTTATAATCCACACAGACAAATGCCTTTGCATAGTCAATAAAACACAGGTAAATATCTTTTTGGTATTCTCTGCTTTCAGCCAGGATATGCCTGTCATCAACAACGATATCCATCATTCCACATCCTCTTCTGAATCTGGCTTGGATATCTGGCAGTTCCCTGTTGATGTACTGCTGTAAATGCTTTTGAATGATCTTCAGCAAAATATTACTTGTGTGTGATATTAATGATACTGTTAGATAATTTCTGCATTCTGTTGGGTCTCCTCTCTTTGGAATGGAAACAAATATGGATCTCTTCCAGTTGGGAGGCCAGGTAGCTGTCTACCAAATTGTTTGGCATAGAGGAGTGAGTGCTTCCAGCACTGCCTCAGTTTGTTTAAACATCTCAGTTGTATTTCATCAACCCCTGCAGTCTTATTTTTCATCAGTGCAGTCAGTACAGCTTGGATTTCTTCCTTCAGTACCATTGGTTCTTGATCATATGCTACGTCCTAAAATTATTGGACATCGACTGATTCTTTCTAGTACAGTGACTCTGTGTATTCTTTCCATCTTCTTTTGATGCTTTCTGAGTCGTTCAGTATTTTGCCTACAGAATCCTTCACTATTGCAGTTCCAGGCTTGAGCTTTTTCTTCAGTTCGTTCAGCTTGAGAAATGCCGAATACATTCTTCCCTTTTGGTTTCATCTCCAGGTCTTTGTACGTTTCATTATAATACTTTGTCTTCTTGAGCCGCCCTTTGAAATCTTCTGTTCAACTCTTTTACTTCATTTCTTCCTTTCCTTTCAGCTACTCTATGTTCAAGAGCAACTTTCAGAGTCTCTCCTGACATCCATTTTGGTCTTTTCTTTCCTGTCTTTTTAATAACCTTTTGCTTTCTTCATGCGTGATGGCCTTTATGTTTTTCCACAAGTCAACTGACTTTCGGCCATTAGTGTTCAATGCATCAAATCTATCCCTGAGCTGATCTCTAAATTCAGGTGGGATATACTTGGTGTAGTGCTGTACCTCTCATGGACTTGTTCTAACTTTCTTCAGCTTCAACTTGAACTTTAGTATGAGCAATTGTTGGTCTGTTCCACAATTGGCCCCTGGCTTTTTTTCTGACTTATGATATTGAGCTTTTTTATCATCTCTTCTCACAGATGTAGCCAATTTGATTCATGTGTATTCCATCAGGTGAGATTCACATGTATAGTTGTCATTTATGTTGTTGAAAAAAGATATTTGTAATGAAGAAGTCTTTGGTCTTACAAAATTGTATCTTGTGATCTCTGGCACCATTTCTATCACCAATGCAATACTTTCCAACTATCAGTCTTTATTCTTTGCTTCCAGCTTTCTCCTCCCAATCACCATAATTATTAATGCACCTTGATTGCAGGTATAATAATTTCAGACTGCAGCTGTTGGTAAAAATCTTCAATTTCTTCATCTTTGGCCTCATAAAGTTGGTGGGTAAATTTGAATAATTGTTGTATTAACTGTTCTTCCTTATAGGTGTATGAATATTATCCTACAACTGACAGTGTTGTACTTCAGTATAGATCTTGAAATGTTCTTTTTGATGATGACTGCGACACAATTCCTCTTTAATTTGTCATTCCCAGCATAGTAGACCATAGGGTTGCCCAATTCAAAATGGCCAGTACCAGTCCATTTCATCTCACTGATGGCTAGGGTATCGGTCTTTATGCATTCTGTTTCCTTTTGATGACTTCCAGTTTTCCTAGATTCATAATTTGTGCATTCCACATTCCAATTATTAATGAATGTTTGCAGCTCTTTCTTCTCATTTTGAGTTGTGTCACCTCAGCAAATGAAGGTCCTGAAAGCTTTACTCCTTTCATGTCATTAAGATTGATTCTACTTTGAGAAGGCAGTTCTTCTCTAGTTATCTTTTGAGTGCCTTCCAACCTGAGGGGCCCATCTTCTGGCAATGTATCAGACAATGTTCTGCTGCTATTTATAAGGTTTTCACTAGCCAATTTTTTCAGAAGTAGACTTCCAGGTCCTTTTTCCTAGTCTGTCTTAGTCTGGAAGCTCAGCTGAAACCTGTCCACCAAGGGTGATGCTGCTGGTATTTGAAATACCTTTGGCAAAATTTGCAGTGTCACAGCAACAGACAAGCCACCACTATATGACAAACTAATAGACACATGATGGTTGGGAGGAATAGAAGAAGTGAAAGATATAGGTAAATATGACAGACGTGAATGTAGAAGCAATGTTTTACTTTACCCTAAATGATAGAACAATTGTTTAGAGTAAAGAGAAGTACAGAAAACCTCTTTTAAAAAGAAAGTATATTTGTGTCAGTGACATTGGTAAATATATAGAAAAGGGTAGGATCTTGGAAAATGAGCCCTGATGGCACAATGGTTAAGAATTCAGCTGCTGTCCAAAAGGTTGGAGGTTAGAACCCTCTCAGTGGCTTTGCTGAAGAAAGACCTGGTGATCTGCTCCCATAAAATTTACAGCCTAGAAAACCCTATGAGGCAGTTCTATTCTGTCATATAATGTTACCATGAGTCAAAATCGGCTCAGTGGCATGGAGCAACAGCAACAAGTTCTTAGAATGAAAAGAATAGGTTTAATTTTTTTTGTAACATGAGTTTGAAATATTTGTAGAAGATCCTGAAAGAAATGTATAACAGATTATGTTCAGTGGAGTAGAATTGCTGCTCAGGAGAAGTGTCAAAGATAGAGATATGTTTCAGAGTCATCATGTGTATGTAATATGTAAAGCCTTAGTACATAGTTGTATAGACAAGAAAAAAAAAGTATGGATGAGGAATAATAATGTCAAAGTCAGGATCAGTAAAAAGTTCGTTGAAAATGTAGAACCAGAGGAAATAATGTGCAGCTGAGGAGGTCAGAATAATTCCGGGAGATTAGAACGTTATGGAAGCCAGTGGAGAAGGATTTTAAGGAGGCTGGGAATGCATATTATCAAATTATCCAGAGACACCAATGAGTTTGAGCATAATGGAATTTCATTACCAGAAAGTCACTGGAGCTTTTTAAATAACAGTTTCGGTAGAATAATAGTGATAGGAATGCTAGAGAATTAAATGATGGAAAGCTACCAAAGCATAAGAGAAAGTGAGACACTACTCTTCAGAGATTTCTTTTTCCCCATCTGGGGTAGAAAATGCAAGATAAGAAAATGGCTTGAGGAATAAAAGGGCTGAGAGATCAGTGATATTTGAGTACCTTTAATAGAATAAAAAGGTTAAAAGAAGAGAATATTTTTAAGTATGCAAGCAAGAGGAAGTAATTGATAGACTAAGATATTGAAGAAAGCAGGGAAGATAGTGAAAGGATCAAGAACACACAGGAAGGTTTAGCTTAGAGAGCAGGAGGGCTGAACATGGTTGGTAAAAGGAGACTAAGTGCACCTATGAATAATCATACAAAATAGCACCCCTTGGATGCTAAATAGTGTGGGAAGACTCTGGAAAAGCCCAGGGAGCATTCCAAGAAGAATTTTAAGAAGATAGGTGTGATTACACTCCAATTGGCTCTTCTATTTTCTGTAGTCTAGGCCTCCATTTATTCTCTTTTGATTTTTTTTTTTGATATATACTACCTTACAGAAGGATCACCTTATTTTTTTTCCTATCATTTTTACTTGAGAACAGATAGTAAAATAAAAGCAATGCAAGATATTTAACTGGAAAAGTTAAAAGAATCCATCATGACAGCTGAAAGTGGAGAGGGGGCAATACGCATCTTTTTAAATCCTCCTGGGGATCTTTCATGAAGAGAACCAAAAAGCACACAATGTGGCAGGTCAGGGGCAATTCAAACATAAATGAGTCAAAAGAAAATTTTTGGACCACCTTTCAAGGCAATCCAAATCCCAATAATAAAAAGTTCTTTAAATACATCAAAAGGACCAATTCATACAGCCAGCATTTACCCAGTGCCTATTCCATAAGGATCAATAGGACCAAGGGATGATTGTTCATTTAAAGGGTCCTAAAGGAAAAAAAAAAAAAAAAAAAGCTGGAATGAAGGACAGCTATGAAAGCCTGTTCCTCTTTACTGAAGAAAATTCTCAGAAGGTCCCCCAATCCAACTTGCTTTAATGTCACATGATGCATTTAAAAACTTTTTTATTTTGAAATAATTTTAGATTTTTAGAAGAGTTTCAAAGATAATACAGAGAATCCTCATATACCTTCCCCCAGTTATCCTAATGTTCACATCTTATGTAACGATGGTGAATTTATCAAAATTAAGACATTAACTTTGGCATAATACTATTAACTAGAGATTTTATTTGGATTTCATCAGTTTTTTCACTAATGTCCTCCCCCCCCCTTTTCCCCACAGCATGTGTAAGATGTACATTTCACAAATATTATCCCATAAGAAAGCTCCAAATCCTTGTTGGTGACAGCAGGGAGCATAAAAGTGATTACAGATGCTATAGAATTACCATTTTTCCCATATTCTGGAGTCAGAGAGTTGTGTTTCTCACTTCCATGTATGGTGAAGTTATAAAATATAAAATAAAACATTATAAAAAAAAATCTTTAAAACAGAGGGGAAAATACAACATAAGTTCTACACAAAGAAATCAGATCTTTTAACTTTTCTTAAAAAGAAAAAAAAACTATACTAATATACAAATGTCTAAACTGCACTGGGTCACTGGGTAAACTCTGTATATTTGCATTTTTAACCAGAACTACTGAACTACTTGCTACTGACATCACAGTATGAAAAAGCAGTTGTAAAAAAGAAAATAGCAGTTTTTTTCCAATCTCTGCTAACAAAAATTTAAAACGAAAACTGGATTTAAAACAAAAGATAAGCATCTGTTGAGAATAAGTATCCCTTCTTTCAAGGATACAACTAGAATATTCAGTTGCATTTTTTATTATAGTCTTTACACTTTCAGAATATATTCACTCAACAATTTATTTGCCGTAGCCCTGAATGTTTGTATAAATTCTTTGTGATTTTTTTTCCTGAGACATGCCTAAGCCATCATGTGAAAAACAAGGATATGCTTGGATGAAAAGAAAATCATTATCTTGTCTTTTTTACATACAGCATACCAAAATTTAGAAAAGACTTAATTATTTTAGACAAAAACAAAATTCATTGTCCAGTTCATCTATTTCTAAAACAACCGGTCAACCAATCAAATATGAAAACTTTGCTCAACAGGATAAAAAACTGCAAGAAATTCAGTGAGGACTGTACAAGCTTAGACATATATCATTTATGTCCTTCCTTCAAAAGTGTTCATTATATTTTAACTTCTGGTAAGATTGAATAGTTCATATCAGACTATGACTGCTGCCAATAACAGTTAAAATCCTGAACAAATACAAAAATAGACTGTCTAAAAGCACCGAAGAGCATTCAATATCAGGTAGAACCTGAAGTATTTCCTTAAAAAAAAAAGTCACGGTGGTTAAGACTCACATTTATCTCATGTTCCCCTGGAGACACTCACTGGTATACATGGTACTTACATACAAGTTTCTCCCGCTATCCGAAAGTAGAGCATTCTTATGAAGCCTTTCATAACCCAAAATGGCATAAACTGAGAAAAATCTCCGTGCATTCTCAGACTCAAAAAATAACCTACCAAATCACATCAAATAACACATAAAATCTAAAAAAAAAAGCTAACATATAGTCAAAGCAGGAATGATGATAAATATACAGCCTATATAAAGTAGAAACAGTGTATGTACAGTACGGTTTCACTCTTGCTGCTTGGCACGTACACTACCTCTTTAATGGCTGGTACGAGTGCCATGGGTGGTGACAGGGTGGGGGGGGCAGGGAAAGAAAGTGCAATGGTGGCATGAGTTTATGATCCCCTAGTCCAGAGGAGTGCAACAAAATGTAATCACTAGGAATTGGTCCCTTGAACACACAAAAACCAGGAAGCCCATCTGTTGGAGGCAGCTGGAGGCACCCCTCAGTCCAGCCATTCATCAGAGGCTAGCCAGCCTTCTACAGAGGGAGGGATCCATAAACTGGCATGAGGGAGCCTGTGGCAGGAGGCAAGAATTCTGTCTGGAGACCTGTGGTAGAAGAACCACCAGAAAATTTGCCCCCAGCTTGGCTTATCACCCACCGGAGATGCACCAACCACAACCTGACATTATAAAGAGGTCCACCCCAGCCCAACATTGCTAGAGAAACTTCCCTGATACTGTGGATGCACCCACCCAAACCCAACCCCACTGGTGCACACACCCTGCCCAGAAACCTGACATATCTGGTCTGCACAAGCATAACACCCGCAGCACCACCTCTGGACCAGTGCCACAACAAATGCTGAATGCTGGTTTCACTTTTCACATAAAAGCAAAAATCCTCTTCAGGTTTCTTTCATACTAAACAGGTACTGATGTAGGTCTTTCATAAAAGGGAAGTAGCGTAAAGCAAACTTTCAAAAAACAGGGGATACCTGTAATAGAATTCATGCTGAAAATGCCAGTAGCATTAGATTGAAGAGTAGAGATCTAGATTCAGGCCCGACAGAGTGGCTACAAATTTAGGCAAGAAATCCCAAAACTTTGGGAAAGCCCAAAATATTATAATACAAAATTCACTCAAATACTTGACTAACTCTTAAACTGCACATATTAAAGATGCAAATCTCAGAAGTCCTCACTAAAGAAATATAGGAGGATAAAAGAACTGAGCAGAGATTTCAACAGCTTTTCAATCCTAAGACAGTATGATTTGAAGTTGAAGTCCAATCAAGTTTGAACGGCTTGATAAATATGCTGAGATTTCCACTGAAACTTCAAAAGACCCCTGTATTACGAGTAAAGGCCCCATCACATTACTCAGAACTCAGAAAAAACTGAACTATGTCAACCAAAACAAGCTAAAAATAAGTTTCTAAAAATAAGTTCCAAGGTGATATTTCAGTAAGGTAATTCATTCTCTCAGGTAATTCCTTTACAGAAAGATAAGAGAAATCAGGTTCTCTGCAAGGTAGCATCTACAATCCCTAGTATGCAAACAAAGAATAATCAGACATGTGAAACAAAAAGTAGGGGAACATAACCAAAGATAACTCTGATGTTACATTTAGCAGACAAGGACTTTAAAATAACCATAAAAAATATGTTATATAAACTATAGGAAAGGATGGATATAATGACTGAAGAAGTTAGGAACTTCAGTACCACTACTGAATTAGAATCAGTTGCAAAGATGAGATCTAAATTTTAAAATTTATTTAATAAAAAAGGCATTGGGTAGTATTAGCAGATGATCATCAATGCAGAATCAATGAATTTGAAGACAATTTGAGAGTAATTATTCAACCAAAACACAAAGAATAAAAATATTAAAAACAAACAAACAGAAACAGAAAATCTGTAAAATTGTATAAGGTTGCCCAACCTATGTATAATCGGAGTCAGAGAGGGTGAGCAGAAAAGGAATTAGACAGAAGAATATTGAAATATTGGCTGAAATAACTTTAAAATTTGCTTAAAAGCAACAATGTATAGTTCAAAGAAGTTCAACAAACCCATGACAGGACAAATAAATAGAAAACTACACTTACAGATATCATATTAAAAAATGTTAAAAATGAAGGTAAAGATAAAAATATCAAAAGCATCTAGGGAAGGACATTTTTATATAACAAGAAATAATGAGCTATGTCTGACTTCTCATTAGAAATAATGGATACCAGAAAAATTGAAAAATTTTCTAGTACTGAAATGAAGATGAAATATGTACATATTCATGAGAGAAAAATTGAACAGATCCATTCCAATAGATCCTCACTAAAATAATGCAAAAGTAAATACTTGAGACTTTCCATGTCTTAGGGAAGAATGAAAAGCAATGTAAAGTTAAATATGTGAGTAAATTTAGAAAATTACTTTTATTCAATTACTACATTTAAAAAAAGTGTAGAAAATAAATAATAGAGTATTTGGAGGTTGTTTATATATGTAGAAATAAAATAGGTGAGAAATAGCAAAAATGACAGTAGGGTAATAAATAGAACTATATTATCATAAGTTTACTATTATACAAGAATTACCTCAAAATTAATCAAGAGAGATAGGGATGAGTTCAAAATTAAATGCAATTTCATGTTAATAGGATAAACTGTCAGGATAATAATATTTGCTAAATGGTAAAAACACAAATGGTAAAATACAAATTACTAAAAGCTACAACTTCACTATTAGACATGGATTTTTTTTTCTTTACTTATACAGTACAATTATTTAGAGTTTCTAAATAAAATCTCCACTAAAGAAATAACAGCATTTATGCTGAAATGTAGTTATACTTTTTAAATTCTTAAAATTAAAGTATTTTTATTAAAATTATTATAAAATATTCTACTCTCTTAATGATAGTTTGAAAGGTGGCAAGTAATACATATATTTGGTAGCAACACAGCACTCATGTATCTGATTATTAGTGTCACAATAAAGTGAGTGCAATGGCCAAATATGAGACCACCAGGAGCAACAACAAAAAACAGCCCTCTGATTTTTAACAAAAACAAACTCTGATTCTAGTTGTATCTCTACCATTTTAATAATAAACATTTTAACGTCCACTGCAAAAAATATTTCTAGTGTGTTCACTCATTTACACTTGGCAGATTCTTGTTTTATTTGTGTGTGTAAACATATTCTTTTGCTGACTTTCAATAAGTCCAACAAAATTCTCCCTGTGCAAGCCTTTCATCCTGTAGCTCCAACAAAAACAGCTACACTGGTTCTCTGCTCAAGCTTTCCTTTGGCAGTGAAAAGTCCTGGCTTTCGCCTCTCATAGCCAAATAATTACCTCCAGTTTTAAACCCCTTTCCTCAAACATTTACTTTATGAGGCAAGTAGCTGCAGATTTTTCTACCTATACGCCTTTACACTTCTACTTCCAACTTGTACTGGCTATGAGATTTGCCATAAGGAGAACCATGCTGACTTCTGATCATTTCCTTTGCTTAGCAAGAAACCCCATGACATCAAAGGACTTGGGTTCGCATGTATAGTTTTTTCCCTTTTCTTTCACTCTAAGTTCTTGGAGATCTGTTGTGATAATAAAGTAAGCCCTTCAGTATTAAAAAAAAAAAAGAGAGAGGCATTTCCTGAGTTTACCCAAAGTTCATTTAAGTTTATCTTTTATAGCTGAAAATACAAATGAACATATTCTCTTCTGGTGATAACAGAGTAAACAAAATACAAAATACTTAATTGAAAATTTTATAGTGTTTAGAATCTATGATTCTGAACATCAAATCGGATGAAGTAGTAGATACAGGTAAACAAATTTGAGTTGGGAAATTTTGTTGGAAACTTTTTGGGAAAAGTCATGATATGGAAGTTTTCCAGATGAAAGTGACATTAGAAGGCCCCTCCCTCAATGCTCTGGGGTTATTAGAGTCTGGAGAGGTCTTACTGCTTTCACTAAGGCCGAGAGATTAAATATTGTATCAAGGGTCCTATAGCTGTCTAGTGAAAAGGAAGGGGTTAATACCAGGGCCACAGAGTTAAAATTCAATCTTTTTTCCCTATACCTTGAAAATGTAATTTCCTGTAATGTTACCATCAGCTGTACTGTCTTTCATAATGAGTGTCATGTCAGGAAAGGTGAGGAAAGGCTTATAGTTTTGCTTATTTGGTATATATTTTGTCATTTATAATTATCTCTGTTCAAAATCATGTTATTATTTTGAGTCCATTAATCTTCCCTTATAATGTTTTGTTCATGGTAAAAAGAGGAATTCTACAAAGTTGTATCAACTAACAATTAAATTGAAAAGATGTAATTGGAGTTTGTGAAAATATTAAAGTTCCCAATTTGATTTGAGGTGTACTTAGAAAAAGCTATGTAGTTTATTATGTTTAGTAAGGAATGATGGGTATTTGGTAGTTCAAGGTAACTAAGAGTTGGCCTCTTTCTAATCTCAATCATTAATTGTCCACATACATTACTCTAAACGTGGGTTCTAAAGCTGAATCTGAAGTTAAAATTTTTTCCATAAAAACTCTCATTTGATAATCAAAGTAAATTTAGTACTTTTTCAAGGCTAAAGAGAACTAAAAAATGATGAGGAAGGCATAAATGTTAATTTATGCTCTAAAATATTCTAAAGATGAGAGAGATTGAATAAAAAGGCAATGTTAAGAGTAAGCAGGTTACATCAAGTATTTGATACTGATATAGGTGTTTTTGTGCATCTCTCATTAAACTTGGTAGAGCAACAAATTCAAGAGAAGTATACAACATGGTTCTTGTTTCTATTTCATTCCATTCATTCACTTATTCAAAATTATAGTAAAATGTTCATAATGTGTCAGGAAGAACAGTGCAAGACAATAGAATCTAATAGGATGTACAGTCTCTACCATTAACTCACGTAGTCTAAAAACATATTTAAATGAGTAGTTTAAAGAATTTTTTTCTAAAATGAAGTATGTCATAGACATCATAGCTTATGTTTACTCACACAACACTGACATTATTAAACCTTGAAGATTAGATGTATTTTACATAGAGCGTCAACTTCTTTCTCTCTGCTGTCCTCCAGGGGTTGTTTCTCAGAATGGAAAAAAGCAGTGATTGTCAGCATAAATAAATTAGAATTAGACTTTGGTTTCCCAGAACAGAAATAATGCCATTTCCAAGAATTGCTTGACACGTTGTGTGTGAGCTTGTTTGGGCATCTATTATGGTTAACTTTGGCACTGCTTCTAACTAGAAGGATTTTATAAGATGAAATCCAAATGCTCTCGTTTTGGATTTTATTGCCAATGTGTTATTTCACAATCCTTTGATGATCACCTTCTGGCTTTAAAAATATGAAAACATCACATATTTATAAGCACTTGATTTATCCACTCATCAGTCAACAAGACAAGCATCTAACTCATGGCTTTTACATGAGCTCCTTCCTATCCCTTTGTTACTTTCCCTATCCCTTTGTTATGCACATCCTTGTAGCTCATTTCCTTCACAGAAGGCCTTTTTCTTAAATGAGAGGTCACACCTCAACATCCCTGCCAATGCTGTTTAAAATTTTTGCTATCCCCCTTACACTTCTGAGTACTTCTCACAGCTTTATTTTCCCCTACTACACTTAGCATTTTCTGACACACTATAATGACTAAATTACTGATATATCATCTGTCTCTTCAGATTGGTATGTATGCTCCACTGAGCTTTGGTCTTTACATTCACTACTATGCCTGTGTCTTGGACAATGCCTGCCACATAGCTCACATTCAATACATATTGGTTGAACAAATAAATACACAGTCATGTGCTCAGTAACATCCATTCAGGCGATGTCCTACCACATATAGTCCATGGTCCCATAAGTTCAGAAATCTTGATCAGAGAACAGGGCTCGGGGGATGTAATCTGACCTAGTGAATGAAAGAGCTTCCCACATGCAACACTTGTATTTTTTGTCTCTTGTTTACAAAGCAATTTTGCCACCAGGCATATAATGGTACAGTACATAAATAACTTCTTGATAGTCATAACAAATGCCTATGTTACTTGCTTATGTATGTACTGTAGTATACTTTCTATTATTATTTTAATGTGAACTTTCTGTACTTATAAATAAAAAGTTTACCTTATAACAGTGCATGCTTTGACTTGTAGGCAGCAGCATCCAATCTTGTGTTCAAATGTCTAAATCATGTAACGTCCTATTTCACATAACGTGTCATGAATGTTAAGCAACACATGACTGTATTGTGTAACTTCAGTAAGCATCAAGGATAATGTGAGGTCAGGACTTTGACTCAATTAATTTAATGGAAAATTAAACTCCCTCTTCATTCACGCGTAATTGTATTTTTTGCAATGGTAAAGCTTAAGACAATTAGAAGAAATGCAACATTTCACTTATTGTAAAAACTGATTTCATTTGAGCAGAAAAAGTAATTTATCACCTATTTCCTCTGACATATTGTACACAGATGACTTGTACACAGATGACTTATACACAACAGAAACATACCCAGTTATATTAAATGAATTTCAACTTAATATAAGCCATATTAAATTGATATGAGAAAATGTAATCAACATAAGCTGTGCTTTAATAATTAGGCTATTAGCAGAAAGAAAATGAAATATAATTAATGTATTTATGTAATATAATAATATAAAGATTAGCAATTTTTTATCTACATGTACATTTAAAAAAAAAAGCCCATAGCTGTCAAGTTGATTCCAACTCGCAGTGTCCCTACAGGACTGAATAGAACTGCCCCACAAGGTTTCCAAGGAGTGGCTGGTAGATTCAAACTGCCAACATTTTGGTTAGCCGCTGAGCTTTTAACTACTGTGCCACCAGAGCTCCACATATAAGTAAACAATGTATTATTCACATAGATCCTAGCAACGTACTGTACATTACTACATTAACCTTTAGGGTGCTTTATCGGGACTATACAAATATTTTTCTTATTTAATGCCTTAAAGGCAAATATATGGTTTCAATTAAATAATTTTTAAGGAAAATCCAATTACAACTGTTGAGAATTGTATTAGGAGTCTATTCAAAGTTTCATATTTTTGTTTATAGCAAGAGCTTTAAATTATGAATTGAAGCAATTTAAAATAAAGACACTAAAACAAGATAGGAAGAAATCTATATGCAGAAAATTTAGCTAAAACTTGAAAATAAACAAAAGACCTTACTGAGTGTTCTTTAGGTGTGCTCTGGACTTGCACTTCTGGTTGACTTACTCTTGACAAGGCTATTTTATAACTCTGTAATCACTGATGTTAGCTAAGATTTTTGTTTAGTGAAAAAGGACATATTTTTTTTGTGCAACAGGAAAAAAAAAAACCTATTGTTCATGGCCCAGTAGGACATTAGCCAGTTTTGTAACTAGCTCAGTAAACTTAACATTTATTTACTAATTGTCTATAAATATTTAACTCCTCAAATTTAGTTTGAATCAGTTTTAATATTTTAAGGATGCCCTAACTGAGTTAAATAAAATCTTGGACACATGTTCACTTCATATTTTAAAAGTCATTATTTTATCTTTTTCTCCTGTGTAATATATATTTGTTACTAACATATATATGTATACCATACTTTTATGCAAATAACTCATGTCTTCTACATTTGTTTGCCAACTGCTTCCTTCCCTTATGAAGTATTTTCATAATAAAAATTAGTCTAAGAAGGGGGCCAAGATGGCTGACTAGGCAGACGTTACCTCAGATCTCTCTTGCAACAAAGACTCGGAAAAACAAGTGAATCGATCACATACATGACAATCTATGAATCCTGATCGTCAAACACAGATCTAAAGAGTTGACCTGAGTGACAAGTGAGGGAAAAGCTGCACCCTGAACCAATGACCACTTCTGGAACCCGCAACCCACCCCATAGCCTTGAGCCCCTGCGATTCCCTGGTGCCGAATGGCGGGGCTGATTGCTGCTTACTGAGTCCCAGCAGGCACGGGACACAGCCCTAATGCCTAGCGCCCTGGGGTAACCTCCATAGAGACTCATCCAGCACAAGCAGGCTGCACACTGATGGGGCTAACAAGAGAATGAACAACCATGGGGAAGCAGCGACTGCTTTCGGAGCCTGGAGCTAGCGTCCCAGTCAGAAAACCTTGGTGCTGGGCTTTGGACTGGGCGCAGGGTTCCTGAGCATGGCATCCGGAGACAGTGCAAACATGGGGCACAGCCCTAGCCCCCTGAAGTGACCTCAGGGGAAGCCCAGCCAGCGCATGCAGGCAGAACAGTGATGCGGCTGACAGGAGGAGAAGTCACTGGGAGGCAGCAACTGCTTTTGAAGCCAGGAGTGTGGTGTCCCAGCCGGGGAACCTTGGTACTGGGCTTTGGACTGGGAGCGGAGGAACCAACCATGGCTTCTGAGACAGCACAAGCACAGGATGCAGGCCTGACCCTCGGGGGCAATCTCTACCCAGCCTGCACACACAGTCAACACACCCTTGGGAATCTCAGATAAAACAGTCATCCCAAGCAAGATAAGTAACTTTGTCTATACTCCTGGATGCTACTCTCTCCCATCTATCTGAACCCTCTCCTCCCCTTCCCAGGCTGCTTCATTAACATTGGAATTTCCTGGGCCAGAGAGTGAAGTGCTCTGTGTTTTTTTTTTTCTTTGTTTGTTTGTTTTGTCTTTTCCTAACCCATTTTCCTGGCCTGAGAGAAGCAGCTAGAGAAAACCCAGAGACAAGGAATCCTTCCCTGACTTCCCGAAATTGGACTAAAAATACAGAACCAGCTCCAGCCAAGCATTTGTGATCCACAGTCTTGGGCTTTCATCCCTATAGGGAACAAGGTGGCTATTATAATGCAAAGGCAATTCTGATAGGGATCTGACTGTAGTTATTTTAGCTGATTACCGGAAAGACAAGTTTCCCAGGTCTGATATCCCTACCTATTAAACAGAGCCCTCACTGACCCACAACGGGGAACTGAGGGCTGAAGCTCCACCCAAACCACCTAGCCTCCTGCCATAGGGGTCTGTGGATAGTGACATCTACCAATCTGTAGAGGTACATGCATTGGGTGCCTAAGGTACAGCTGCAGAGCCCACCCATCAAAGTGCTTTAGGAATAGAGACACACCTACCTCACTGGCACTTGGGGGAAGCCTGTCAGCATCCTGCCTCTAGAATGTGACCCCCTGCTGCTACTAGAATCTGGTGCAAACAAGTATCACCACTACTTCTCTAGGTGCATAGGTGACAGTCTGCATCACACACTTGATGACCCAAAATCAGATTCTACTCAAGAATAGTGAATGGACTCTTAGGCTTATATCTCTGGTAATGGCCCAAACCAGCTGGTAAGAGGACATAAGTGATTCAAAGCCTACAACAATCAAGACAGTGCAATCTAGTAGCCCATCTGTGTACACTGAAAGAAAACAAAACAAGATAAGTCTCAGTGAGCAAATATAAAATAAACCATTACAATATCTTATAGATGGCTGAGAGACAACAGTCGATATCAAACCACATAAAGAAGCAGACCATGGTTGCTTCTACAACTCCCCAAATTAATGAATTAAAATCTTTCCCAAATGAAGATACAATCCTGGAATTGCCAGATGCAGAATATAAAAAACTAATATACAGAATGCTTCAAGACATCAGGGAAGACCTCATAAATGAAATAAGGCAGTCTACAGAAAAAGCCAAGGAACACACTGATAAAGCAGTTGAAGAAATCAAAAAGATTATTCAAGTACATAGTGGAAAAATTAATAAGCTACAAGAATCCATAGAGAGACAGCATTCAGAAATCCAAAAGATTAACAGTAAAATTACAGAATTGGACAACTCAGTAGGAAGGCAGAGGAGCAGAATTGAGGAATTGGAATGCAGAGTGGGGGAGGTGGAGGATAAAGCAATTGACACCAATAAAAGTTTTTTTATATAGCTGAAGAAAAATAAGATAAAAGAATTTAAAAAAACAAAGAAACCCTAAGAATCATGTGGGACTCTACCAAGAAGAATAACTTGCGTGTGATTGGAGTTCCAGAACAAGGAGGGATAACAGAAAATACAGAGAGAATAGCTGAAGATCTGTTGTCAAAAAACTTTCTGACATCATGAAAGACAAAAGGATATCTATCCAAGATGCTCATCGAACCCCATATAAGACTGATCCAAAAAGAAAATCAACAAGACATATTATCATCAAACTTGCCAAAACCAAAGATAAAAAGAAAATGTTAAAAGCAGCTAGGGATAAAAGAAAGGTCTCCTACAAAGGAGAATCAATAAGTTCAGACTACTCAGCAGAAACCAAGCAGTCAAGAAGGCAATGGGATGACATATATAGAGCACTGAAGAAGAAAAACTGCCAGCCAAGGATCATATAGCCAGCAAAACTCTCTCTAAAATATGAAGGCGAAATTAAAACATTTACAGATAAACACAAGCTTAGAGAATTTGCAAAAACCAAACAAAACCTACAAGAAATACTATAGAAAATTGGTCAGAAAATCAATAACATCAGAAAACAACACAACACAAGGTCACAGCGCAGAACATCCTGATGTCAACTCAAATAAGGAAATCACAAAAACAAATTAAGATTAATTTTAAAAAGAAAAAAATGTTCAAAACAGGGAATCATTGAAGTCATCATGTAAAAGATCACAATAATCAAAAACAGGGACTAAATATAGGAGGCATAGAACTGCCATATGGAGAGGAAAACAAGGCGATATAGGACAATACAAGTTACGTTTTACTTAGAAAAATAGGGGCAAATATTAAGGTAACCACAAAGAGGTCTAACAATTCCATAACTCAAAATAAAAACCAAGAAAAACATAACGACTCAGCAAACATAAAGTCGACTACTATGAAAATGAGGAACACACAATTTACAAAGAAAAAAGTCTCAGCACAAAAAAGTAAGTGGAAAAATGAAATTGTCAACAACACACACAAAAAGGCATCAAAATGACAGCACTAAACACATTTTTATCTATAATTACACTGAATGTAAATGGACTAAATGCACCAATAAAGAGACAGAGAGTCATGGACTGGATAAAGAAACATGATTCGTCTATATGCTGCCTACAAGAGACACACCTTAGACTTAGAGACACAAACAAACTAAAACTCAAAGGATGGAGAAAATATATCAAGCAAACAACAAGCAAAAAAGAGCAGGAGTAGCAATATTAATTTCTGACAAAATAGGATTCAAGTTAAATCCACCACAAAGGATAACGAAGGACACTACATAATGATTAAAGGGACAATTGACCAGGAAGATATAACCATATTAAATATTTATGCACCCAATGACAGGGCTGCAAGATACATAAAACAAACTTTAACAGAACTGAAAAGTGAGATAGACACCTCTACAATTACAGTAGGAGACTTTAACACACCACTTTTGGAGAAGGATAGGACTTCCAGTAAGAAGCTCAATAGAGACACAGAAGACCTAATTGCTACAATCAAACAACTTGACCTCATAGACCTATACAGAACACTCCACCCAACAGCTGCAAAATATACTTTTTTTTCTAGTGCACATGGAACATTCTCTAGATCACATATTAGGTAATAAAACAAACCTTTCAGAATCCAAAACATCGAAATATTACAAAGCATCTTCTCAGACCACAAGGCCTTAAAAGTAGAAATCAATAACACAAAAATAAGGGAAAAGAAATCAAATACTTGGAAACTGAACAATACCCTGCTCAAAAAAGGCTGAGTTATAGAAGACATTAAGGAGGGAATAAAGAAATTCATAGAATGCAACGAGAATGAAAACACTTCCTATCAAAATCTCTGGGACACAGCAAAAGCAGTACTAAGAGGTCAATTTATATCAATAAGTGCACACATACAAAAAGAAGAAAGAGCCAAAATCAGAGAACTGTCCCGACAACTTCAACAAATAGAAAGTAAGCAACAAAGGAATCCATCAGGCACCAGAAGAAAACAAATAATAAAAATTAGAGCTGAACTAAATGAATTAGAGAACAGAAAAACAATTGAAAGAACTAACAAAGCCAAAAGCTGGTTCTTTGAAAAAATTAACAAAATTGATAAACCATTGGCCAGACTGAATAAAGAAATACAGGAAAGGAAACAACCTGTATAAGAGACGAGATGGGCCACATCACAACAGACCCAACTGAAATTAAAAGAATCATATCAGATTATTATGAAAAATTGTACTCTAACAAATTTGAAAACCTAGAAGAAATGGATAAATTCTTGGAACAATACTACTTACCTAAACTAACACATTCAGAAGTAGAACAACTAAATAGACCCATAACAAAAAAAGAGATTGAAACGGTAATCAAAAAACTCCCAACAAAAAAAAGTCCTGGCCCAGATGGCTTCACTGCAGAGTTCTACCAAACCTTCAGAGAAGACTTAACACCATTACTATTGAAGGTATTTCAAAGTATAGAAAAAGACGGAATACTACCCAACTCATTCTATGAAGCTACCATCTCCCTGATACCAAAACCAGGTAAAGACATTACAAAAAAAGAAAATTTTAGACCTATATCCCTCATGAACATAGATGCAAAAATCCTTAACAAAATTCTAGCCAATAGAATTCAACAACATATCAAAAAAATAATCCACTACAACCAAGTCGGATTTCTACCAGGTATGCAAGTTTGTTTTAATATTAGAAAAACCATTAATGTAATCCACCATATAAATAAAACAAAAGACAAAAACCACATGATCTTATCAATTGATGCAGAAAAGGCATTTGACAAAGTCCAACACCAATTCATGATAAAAACTCTCACCAAAATAAGAATTGAAGGAAAATTCCTCAACATAATAAAGGGCATCTCTACAAAGCCAACAGCCAACATCATTCTAAATGGAGAGAGCCTGAAAGCACTCCCCTTGAGAACGGGAACCAGTCAAAGATGCCCTTTATCACCGCTCCTATTCAACATCGTGCTAGAGGTCCTAGCCAGAGCAATTAGGCTAGACAAAGAAATAAAGGGCATCTGGATTGGCAAGGAAGAAGTAAAATTATCTCTATTTGCAGATGACATGATCTTATACACAGAAAACCCTAAGGAATCCTCCAGAAAACTACTGAAACTAATAGAAGAGTTTGGCAGAGTTTCAGGTTAGAAGGTAAACATACAAAAATCACTTGGATTCCTCTACATCAACAAAAAGAACATCGAAGAGGAAATCACCAAATCAATACCATTCACAGTAGCCCCCAAGAAGATAAAATATTTAGGAATAAATCTTACCAAAGATGTAAAAGACCTATACAAAGAAAACTACAAAGTACTACAGCAGGAAACTAAAAAGGACCTACTTAAGTGGAAAAACATACCTTGCTCATGGATAGGAAGAGTTAACATAATAAAAATGTCTGTTCTACCAAAAGGCATCTATACATACAATGCACTTCCGATCCAAATTCCAATGACATTTTTTAATGTGATGGAGAAACAAATCACCAACTTCATATGGAAGGGAAAGAAGCCCCGGATAAGTAAAGCATTACTGAAAAAGAAGAAGAAAGTGGGGGCCTCACTCTACCTGATTTTAGAACATGTTATACAGCCACAGTAGTCAAAACAGTCTGGTATTGGTACAACAAGCACACAGACCAATGGAACAGAATTGAGAACCCAGATATAAATCCATCCACATATTAGCAGCTGATATTTGACAAAGGCCCAGTGTCACTTAATTGGGGAAAAGATAGTCTTTTTGACAAATGGTGCTGGCATAACTGGATATCCATTTGCAAAAAAATGAAACAGGACCCATACCTCACACCATGCACAAAAACTAACTCCAAGTGGATCAAAGACCAAAACATAAAGACTAAAACGATAAAGATCATGGAAGAAAAAATTGGGACAACCTTAGGAACCCTAATACAAGGCATCAACAGAATACAAAACATTATTAAAAATGATGAAGAGAAACCGGATAACTGGGAACTCCTAAAAATCAAACACCTATGCTCATCTAAAGACTTCACCAAAAGAGTAAAAAGACCACCTACAGACTGGGAAAAAATTTTCAGCTATGACATCTCCGACCAGCGCCTGATCTCTAAAATCTATATGATTCTGTTCAAACTCAACCACAAAAAGACAAACAACCCAATCAAAAAGTAGGTAAAGGATATGAACATGCGCTTCACTAAAGAAGATATTCAGGCAGCTAACAGATACATGAGAAAATGCTCCCGATCATTAGCCATTAGAGAAATGCAAATTAAAACTACGATGAGATTCCATCTCACTCCAACAACTCCAACAAGGCTGGCATTAATCCAAAAAACACAAAATAATAAATGTTGGAGAGGCTGCGGAGAGATTGGAACTCTTATACACTGCTGGTGGGAATGTAAAATGGTACAACTACTTTGGAAATCTATCTGGCGTTTTCTAAAAAAGTTAGAAATAGAACTACCATACAACCCAGAAATCCCACTCCTCAGAATATACCCTAGAGAAATAAGAGCCTTCACACGAACAGATATATGCACGCCCATGTTTATTGCAGCCCTGTTTACAATAGCAAAAAGCTGAAAGCAACCAAGGTGTCCATCAATGGATGAATGGATAAATAAATTATGGTATATTCACACAATGGAATACTATGCATCGATAAAGAACAGCGAGGAATCTGTGAAACATTTCATAACATGGAGGAACCTGGAAGGCATTATGCTGAGTGAAATTAGTCAGATGCAAAAGGACAAATACTGTATAAGACCACTATTATAAGTTCTTGAGAAATAGTATAAACTGAGAAGAACACATTCTTTTGTGGTTATGAGAGGGGGGAGGGAGGGAGGGTGGGAGAGGGTTATTTACTGATAAGTTAGTAGATGAGAACTACTTTAGGTGAAGGGAAGGACAATACTCAATACACGGAAGGTCAGCTCAACTGGACTGGATCAATAGCAAAGAAGTTTCCGGGATAAACTGAATGCTTCGAAGGTCAGCGGAGCAAGGGCGGGGGCTTGGGGACTATGGCTTAAGGGGACTTCTAAGTCAATTGGCATAATAAACTCTATTATGAAAACATTCTGCATCCCACTTCGAATTGTGGCGTCTGGGGTCTTAAATGCTACCAAGCGGCCATCTAAGATGCATCAATTGGTCTCAACCCATCTGGATCAAAGGAAAATGAAGAACACCAAGGTCACACAATAAGTATGATCCCGAGACAGAAAGGGCCACATGAACTAGAGACTTACGTCACCCTGAGACCAGAAGAACTAGATGGTGCCCAGCCACAACCGATGACTACCCTGACAGGGAGCACAACAGAGAACCCCTGAGGGAGCAGGAGAACAGTGGGATGCAGACCCCAAATTCTCATAAAAAGACCAGACTTAATGGTCTGATTGAGACGAGAAGAATCCCAGCGGTCATGGTCCCCAAACCTTCTGTTGGCCCAGGACATGAACCATTCCCGAAGGCTACTCATCAGACATGGAAGGGACTGAACAATGGGCTGGAGAGAGATGCTGATGAAGAGTGTGCTACTTGTATCAGGTGGACACTTGAGACTGTATTGGCATCTCCTGTCTGGAGGGGAGACGGGAGGGTAGAGAGGATTAAAAACTGGCAAAAAGGTCACGAAAGGAGAGACTGGAGGAAGGGAGTGGGCTGACCCATTAGGGGGAGAGTGAATGGGAGTGTGTAGTAAGGTGTATATAAGCTTACATGTGACAGACTGACTTGATTTGTAAACTTTCACTTAAAGCACAATAAAAATTATTTATAAAAAAAAAAAAATTAGCCTAGTGGCACTTACGAAAATACCTCATGATAGGAGGGAACGGTTGGCAAACAAACGTAGAAGGCACAATTATTCGTATAAAAATACAGTACATATGCAATAAATACAGACAAACATATTTATATAATTGACACACAGTTAACAACATTTATTTAAACTGTACAGTTTGATGAATCTTGGGATATCCTTGCTGACATGAATATGTGATGAATGTATTCACCACCCCAAGAGTTTGGGTTTAAATATCATCTGCTTGGCTTACCACTTAGTTAACCTTGAGTTAGTCCCTTAACTTCTCTGAATTCAAGCTGCTTATCTATAAAAGAGGGTAAGACTTGTAAACACTGTAAAGCAGTGTAGTGAAGAAGAAATGAGAGAATAAATGCAAAAGTGTAAATTATCAAAACATAATTTAAAAAAATTACATACTATATGATTAAAAAAATATAACAGTAATTTAGAATTTTTTAAATATTGTTCTAAACACTTTACAGGTGTTAACCAATTTAATTTTCTACCAATTAAATAAACCAATTTAATTCAATTTAAAAATGAGAAAACAGATACAGAGAGATCAAAACTTTAGTATAGACTTTCTCGGTCAGAGAGAAGATAGAGGTTTAACTAACTCCATGTATATATAGCAGGTTCTCAAAAATCTTTTAAGTATCCAGATGTTAACAAAATATTAAACTGAATATAATTTGTGTCTAAATCAGTCTTTATTATTTTTCCTTCACATGAAATGCATATTTCGGCATAAAATTTTATTTTTAATTCTGAAGCCAATTTCCACAATATTGACATATCTTATTATTTTTTGACTGGACTACAACCTCATGCATCATCAAAATTATCTGGCATTCACAGAAACCTGGTGTTGACTTCCATAGATATTACAGTGTAAAGGGCCTTTTGTATCTGGCTTCTTTCACTTAGCACAATGTTTTTGAGGTTCATCTATGTTGTGGCATGGTGTGTATATACCAAAATGTATCCATTTATCCTTTGATAGGCATTTGTTTTAAGTTTTGTTTATTGTGACTAGGACTGCTAGAAATATGCACGGACAGGTATTTGTTTCAGTATCTGCAGAAAGTATTTTTAAGTCTTTTGAGTATATCCCAAAAGAGGAATGGAAAGGTTGGGTAATACGCAAGTTCTGTGCTTAAGTATTTGAGGAGCCACCAAAGTGTTATATGAAATATCCAAAATTGGTAAATCCATAGCAACTAAAAGAAGATAGGTGGCTGCCAGGGGGAATGAGGAATAATTGATTAATAGGTATGTGGGTTTTACTTTGGGGTGATAAAAATGTTTTGGAACTAGAGAGAGGAGATGGTCACACAACATCTTGAATGTACTAAATGTCACTGAATTTTTCATTTTCAAATGGTTACTTTTGTTTTATATGAATTTCACTTCCAGACCTTTTCTGAGAAGTCTATGTGAAAATAACTGCTAAACTTAATGTCTTTTTAATATTCTTGAATTCATTAAAACTGTGTTCTTTCATCTTTAATAACAACTGAAAAATTCTTTAAAAATGTATGTGAATGAAAATACCTATTTTCTATTTCATTTTTATACCTTCTCTAAGGCCTGCAGTGTAATCATTTACTAAAACTACATTATATTATTGTTATTCAAGAAGTACTAAAATGATCAGATTAATTTATTAATAAGTAGAAATGTACTTTTAAGTTTCTAAATCGAAACAAATGTACTGAAATATTATCTTTATCTTCTTAAAGATAATTCATTTGTTTATTCATATATTTCTAGAAGGATATTCACACATTTAAAAGAAGTAATTCCAGTATCTTGATGAAAATTAATTAAAAGGTTACACAAACAATCTGTTAAAAGAATGTTTATACGTGCAAATGCAACTGCATGTTTTCCAAGTTAATACTAGAACATAACAATTCTTTGTATATGTTAGATTCTGTATACCTAGTCTGCAAACTGAAAAAAATTATAGAAATGAGGATATTACTAATTTCAGGCCATCGGCTTGTTACTACATTTTTTCAGTGTATATGCTATGCAGTACTTCTCCCTGAAAGTATTTATTTAAGAAGACAAGCGAAACAACTTCTAAAACAAAACTTCTCTAGGTCAAATTTTATACAAAGAATGACGATGTTTTTAGACTGAACCGAGAAACTAAATGCACTGCTTCTAAATACTATGTTTTACATCTTTTTTTTTCAGTACTTCAATGTAAACGTGCTCATTGTTACCTTGTACCTCAGTGTTAACACAGAGTTGTGTTTTTCAAACGTGTTGAGTTCATTAGATTTCAGATTTTTTTTTCTTTTCTTTTCTTATATTCTTTACCACAATGACATTATCTGGTTACAATTATACCCCTCATTAAGATATTAACATCTTATCTCTTTCTGATGATGAGTTTTTTTTACCATTTCTTTTTCAAGCTTAAATTGCCACATACTGATAAATGTCAGAAACCCTGGTGGTGTAGTGGTGAAGTGCTGCGGCTGCTAACCAAAGGGTCAGCAGTTCGAATCCACCAGGTGCCCCTTGGAAACTCTATGGGGCAGTTCCACTCTGTCCTTTAGGGCCACTATGAGTCAGAATCTATTCGACAGCACTGGGTTTTGGTTGTTTTTTGATAATGTATCCTGAAGAAGATATATCACAGCTGAATCGACTCGACAGCACTAGGTTTTTAGGTATTAAAATATTACATTTGCTGCTAAATTTGGGTATCACCTGTTACGTCTTTCAAAGAGTGAAAAGCATTTTATACTTTGTGGTTCCCTGGGAGGAACAGAGCAATCCATATGTTTCCTTCAATGGAAGGTGCGAACACATAGCATGTACATGTGTATGTTCAGTGTATTGTTACGCCTCATATGATATACTCTTTGATCACACTATTATTATCAAATCCTGTATAAGGATGAAATAAATAAACTAAGAACCTCAACATGCTTTTGGAAGTAATAGTACAATTAGGCTATAATGAATTCCGTGTATAATAAACACAAAGGAGTAAACAATAAATTAGCTCATGGCTGTTTGGCAGGAGTCAGATATTGATTTTTTGAAAGAAATAAGCAAACACATTTAAGTCCGACCATATAGTATTTAAAAAAAAAAACTGAGATATGTAAATTGGCTTTTTAATGAAAATTTATGACATCAAATTACATCCCAAATAATATTAGTCATTTCCTTTAATTAGTGGTTCTCTTTATTTTTGAATAAGAATTTGGTATTAAAATCAGAAAAAGGTTACTTAAAATAGCACTGAATTCTGAAAAAGGCCAATCACCCAATTAACTCAACTTTTCAAAAACTAGAAAACAAGTGACTGTGTACTAAGTCCAAGTTGATTAAAGGCCTCTGGAAACAATAGAAACCGTAATGCCTGTGTAACCCTACCAATTAATTGTATAATAAATAAGGACACTAATTTCATATATGAAGTTCAACATGAAATGTTGACATAGTTATAAAATGATGCTGAGAGATTAAATGGATAATTGGAGCTCTGAAATTAGGTTCAGAGTCTCAAGCAAGTGGAAGCTTCTCCATCCTGTCAGTCAATCTCAAATAAATTAAGATATTCTGAATAAACTGCCTCCACAGATGGAGTCCATTCGTCTCAACATGTCAATCTCATTGGATGCCAGAACCATCAACTTACTTTCCACAGCACACTAAAAATGCCTTAACTAGGGCCAAATAAAGATTGTTTCTCTTTCCTATGTCTAAAAATCCAGGCTATAAGTTATGAATTAAATTAAAATTTATTCCTTAAATATTTGAAATTTTGAGCAAAGTAGAAAGTGAGGGGACACCTCTGTTGTCCTATTAGACTCCTATTCTTAAATATCTTTAAGGCACCGTACCAAGTGTCTGGCAATCTCTCTTCTCTCCTTCCTCTTTTCACTCTTACTTGAAATTACTCTTAATTTCAAATGTAGATCTTTTTTTTTTTTCTTTTCTTGAAATTATTTCTTTTCTTGAAATACCCTTTTCTCGTTGTTACGTGCTACCCCATGAGGCAGAGCAGAACGGCCCCATAGGGTTTTCTTAGCTGTAATCTTCATGGAAATAGATCACAAGATTTTTCTCCCGTGGAGTTGCTGGTTGGTTTCAACCCTCAAAACTTTTGGTTAGCAGCTGAGCACTTAACCATTAAGCCACCAAAGCTCCTTAACCCTTTTGTTACTATATTTTTTACCCTTAATATTTTTTTCAATGGCGTGTGTTTTCAGAATTGGAACGCGTGCTTACTAATTGAGAATGTTTAAATTTTTGGTTGGTAATATGGATGTTGAGAAATATGATCTGGTAATATCATATTGGTAATACAAGACACCAGTGAGATGAGTGGCACTCTGGCACAACACCGATTTATAGTATGACAATATGCCAATGAGAGCTAGATAAGTAATTTATTGTGGGTACCTTTCCATTAGGTTACATGGGGAAACTCTGATTTTCCAAACATCACACACACACACACACACACACACACACACACACACACCCATCAGGGATACATAACTATCACACAGGAAAGCTGTAATCATGTTTTCAAGCCTTATCTCACAGAAGTAAAGAGAAAAAAAGGCAAAGTTCACAAAACTAACACATCCAGGAAGCATCACCTAATAAGCTCAACCAACACAGTAATGAGGCTTCAACTCTGATCCACTGAGCTTCACAAGGGACCCACCTTGACACTAAATGCATTAGAACCAGAATAACACCTTAACTTTGAGGTCCAGGGACACGGAAGTGGCTGCCCTATCATTTATGCCTATGGCGATGAAATTAAAGTTTAGCGAATTATTACGAGGCCTTACCTTAAGAGTCTACCACTTGTCTATCAATTAGTTATACCATGGTGGTTTGAGTGTTGCTATGATACTGGAAGCTACACCACTGGTATTTCAAATACCAGCAGAGTCACTCATGTTGGACAGGTTTCAGTGAAGCTTCTAGACTAAGATGGACTAGGAACAAATGCCTGGGAATCAACTTCTGAAAATCGGCCAATAAAAATCCTACGGGTGACAACAGAACATTGTCCAATGTAATGCTGAAAGATGAACCCCCTAGGTTGGAAGGCACTACACGGTAGCTACAACAAGGAACTCAAACGTACAAATAGTCATGAAGCTTGTTCAGAACCAGTCAATATTTTATTCTGTTATACATGGGTCACCTAGAGTTGGAGCCAACTTCACAGCACCTAACAATAATAACCTTAAGAATGACATCTTAAAACAATGCTGATTTTATTTACTTCTATAGATTTAAAGGCAATACTAAGTTCAGAGAAAAATTAGATAAACATTAGCATCAAACAATGGGAAAGGAATCTGAAGATTGTTATGTCTCTAAAATGCAAATAAGAGTGAAAATACAATCAAGAAATTTTCAGTGGTTTATTTATTGACCAGCTTTCCCATGCATGTGAGGTGATTTGAAAATATCATGGCTTGTGTCAGGTACACCTTAGTCTTCAAAGTGACATCTTTGCTTTTGAACACTTTAAAAGAGGTCTTTTGCAGCAGATTTGCCCAATGCAATACATCATTTGATTTTCTGACTGCTGCTTCTATGGGCGTCCATTGTGGATACAAGTAAAATGGAATCCTTGACAACATCAATCTTTTCTCCGTTTATCATGATATTACTTATGGGTCCAGCTGTGAGGATTTTTGTTTTCTTTATGTTGAGGTATAATCTATACTGAAGGTTGTAGTCTTTGATCTTTACCTGTAAGCACTTCAATTGCTTCTTATGCATGAGAAAGCTGGGCAATAAATAAGGAAGACCAAGGAAGAATTGATGCATTTGAATTATGGTGTTGGCAAAGAACATTGAACACACCATGGACTGCCAGAAGAAAGAATAAATTTGTCTTGGAAGAAATACGGCCAGAATGCACCTTGGAAATGAGGGTGGTGAGACTTCATCTCACATACCTTGGACATGTTTTTGGGAGGGACCAGTCCTTGGAGAAGGATAACATTCTTGGTAAAGTAGAGTGTCAATGAGAAAGAGGAAGACCTTGAGCAAGATGGATTGACACGGTGGCTGCAACAATGGGTTCAAGCATAACAATAATTTTGAAGATGGCGCAGGACCCGGCAGTGTTTCCTTCTGTTGTACATAGGATCACTATAAGTAGGAACTGATATGAGGTCATCTAACAATAAACAATATTTACACAAAGATACCTGTTAAATCAGCTACTGTCACAGCAATTCCAACTCATAGTGACCCTATAGGACAGAGTACATCTGCCCCTTAGGATTCCAAGACTATAAATCTTTATGGAAGCAGACTACCACTTCTTTCTCTCATGGATCATCTAGTGGGTTCAAACCACTGACCTTTTGGTTAGCTTCTGAGCTTTTAATCACTGCGCCACCAGAGCTTCTTTTAAGATCCACATAGTTTTTACTAGTTACCATCGAATTTGTTCCAACTCATAACAACCCTATGCACAACAGAACGAAACACTGCCCGTTGTGCCATCCTGACAATTATTGCTATGCTTGAGCCCATTGTTTCATCCATTGTGTCAATCCGTCTAGTTGAGGGCCTTCTTCTTTTTCAATGACCCTCTATTTTTTTTTTTTTTTCTATTTACCAAGCACGATGTCCTCCTCCAGGGACTGATCCCTCCTGATAATATGTCTAAACTATGTGAGACATAGCCTGGCCATCTTTGTTTCTAAGGAGCATTCTGCCTGCACTTCTTCCAAGACAGACTCGTTTGTTATTTTGGGAGTTCATGGTTTATTCACCACCAACACCACAATTTAAAGGTATCAATTCTTCTTTGGTCTTCCTTATTCATTGTCCAGCTTTTGTATGCATATGAGGCAACTGAAAATGCCATGGCCTGGGTGACATGTACCTTAGTCCTCAAGGTGACATCTTTGCTTTTCAACACTTTAAAAAGGTCTTTTGCACCAGATTTGCCCAGTACAATGCGTCTTTTAATTTCTTGACTGTTGCTTCCATGGATGTTGATTGTGGATCCAAGTAAAATGAAATCCTTGACAACCTCAATCTTTTCTCTGTTTATCACGATGTTGCTTATTGGTCCACTTGTGAGGATTTTTGTTTTCTTTATGTAGATGTATAATCCATACTGAGGGCTGTGGTCTTTGATTTTCATCAGTAAGTACTTCAAGTCCTCTTCACTTTTAGCAAGCAAGTTTGTGTCGTCTGTACAACGCAGGTTGTTAATGAGGCTTCCTCCAATCCTGATGCCCTGTTCTTCTTCATAGAGTCCAGTTTCTCAGGTCATTTGCTCAGCATACAGATTGAATAGGTATGGTTAAAGGATACAACCCTGACACACACCTTTCCTGACTTTAAACCATGGAGTATCCTCTTGTTCTGTTAGAATGGCTGCCTCTTGCTCCGTGTACAGATTCCTCATGAGCGCAATTAAGTGTTCTGAATTTTTTTTAAAGATCCATAGAGGTATGAAAATCGATATATATTATACATGAATATCTCCTGACTTATAATTATTTACACTAAGAAAATCGGTCAGTTGTATATCTTGTTGTGCTGTAATAGCACAATTATAGATCAAATATGTGCATGATCATATACATGCACACACACGAGTGTAGATGTGTACATCACTGAACACATTAGATTTCACAAGAAAATTTAATCTTTTTTAGAGGAAAGCATGAGGAGATTATTTTCTATAATTTAGATTTTCTATAATTGTGGCCTGGAAACCCTGGTGGCATAGTGGCTAAGTGCTATGGCTGCTAACCAAAGGGTCGACAGCTGGAATCCACCAGGCACTCCTTGGAAACTCTTTGAGGCAGTTTTACTCTGTCCTATAGGGTTGCTATGAGTCAGAATCGACTCAATGGCCCTGGGTTTGGTTTTTGGTTTTATAATGTGGCCAATGTGAGAAAGCAGAACCCAAATCATGTCATGGACTGATGATTTATAACACTGTACTTTCAGAATTGCAATATCCAGATGAGATTTTATTATTTATTCATTCATCTCTTCATTTACTCACTTAGTGTATACTCCTTCAGCTTTGACTTTAATAAGCCATCAATTAAGAAGATAACACAATTATTTTATGAATCACTAATACAGGAAAAAAAAACTTGTGAATTAAAATCTTACGTAATAAGTTAATGATTCTTTGCAACACATGAACGGGTCACACGATCCTCTCATTTCTCTGAAGCTTCTTTCATCTATTCAAGGGAATTTATCAATTTTTCCTCTCTGTAGCTTGCATACCCTGGCAAAGGATTGGTAATCGTCTTGTACATGTATCAATAAACAGTTAAATATTGTTTGTGCATGTTTTCCTTTCTTAGTTACCATAAGAATAAAAAATGGTGAGTCTTCATCTTACATACTTTGGACATGTTATTAGAAGGAACCAGGTCCCTGGAGAAAGTAAAGTGTCAGCAAAAAAGAGGAAGACCCTCAAAAGGATGGATTGACACAGTGACTGCAAGGATAGGCTCAAGCATAGCAACAACTGTAAGAATGGTGCAGGACAAGGCAGTGTTTTGTTCTGTTGTACCTTGGATCGTTGAGTCAGAATCAACTTGATGGCACCTAACAACAACAAAAATAGTTACCATAAAGCACTTGGATGTTGCTTTGCAACACAGTATGGAAGAGCTCTTATTCTCCCTATGAAGACTATTTGTTTCATTATTATCAATGTTATGCGCCACTGCTCTATTTCCTTTTCTGTGAACAAGATCAATTTTTGTTTCTGAATAGAGTGTTGCTGAAACATAGTGTAATCTTTGGAAGATTATAAAGGGCAATTAAAATCAACACATGAAGTGACAACAATGCACACAACTTGATTGAAGTGCTGAAAGTAAGAACAGATTTCAGCAAATTCTTGTTTGCACGGGCAATGGCAACAATGCCAAGTGCTTCGCACTTGTCCCATAGCTGCTAAGATGCTATTAAAAATAATAAATAATGATGCAAAATAAGGACCCAGAGTTCTGAGATGCCATAATGCGAAACAAAAAAGAAAACTCCAAGAACCAAAGTACAGGGAGAAAATTGTAGAACAAAACTCAAAATCTTAAAAAAAGTCAAGACTTGCTGGACCAGCAAAGTCCTAGGGAAACCCCGAGACTATTGCCCTTAATACCCTTTGAACTTTGAACTTTGAACTGAAACTACTCCCGCAGGCTACCTTTCAACCAAATAACAGATTGGCTGACAAAATAAACAATAACATCTGTGAGTACTGTGTACCTTTTATTTAAAAACAAAATCATCTGTTTGAGACTAAATGGTCAAGGTTTACCCTAAAGCAAAGGTGAGAAGGTCGGGGTGACAGGGAAGCAAGAATAATAGAAACAGAACAACAAACAGAATGAAAAATAAGAATGTTGATACACTGTAGCAAATGTAGTAAATTTCACTGAACATACATGTAGAAATTGTTAAATGGGAACCTAGTTTGATGTGTATACTTTTATCAGAAACTCAATAAAATAATTTTTGAAAAAGGAAATGAACAATGTACAGAGCTCTTTACTGAACCTCACTATGTCAGAAACTGTGCTAAGTGTTTGACGATATCAGAGGACTGCGCTTGTGCCCAAGGCTTGTGTAGACAATTATTGAATGTAAGCCTTCTATAAGAACATAGAAAGTGTGCTCTGGTAGAGAAAATGTATTCAAGCAGTTCAAAAAGAAGATAGTTCTTCAAGAGGTAAAGATCAAGTCCAAGACATCTTCAGCAGAAAGGTGTCAGGTCATCTAAAAAGGAAAGATACATAGGATATGGATAAGTTAAGTAAGGACGGTGAGGAGAAAAATACTGCAAACCCTGGTAACAAGGTTTAAGACAGTAAAGTGTTCTAATAGTTGTTGTAGTTAGGTGGCATCGAGTCAATTCCAACTCAAAGGGACCCTATGCACAACAAAACAAAACACTGCTCAGTCCTGCAACATCCTCACAATTGCTATGCTTGAGCCATTGTTGCAGCCACTGTGTCAGTTCATCTTGTTGAGGGTCTTCCTCTTTTTTACTGACCCTCTACTTTACCAAGCATGATGTCCTTCTCTAGGGACTGATCCCTCCTGATAACATGTCCAAAGTATGTGAGAAGAAGTCTGGCCATTCTCAAAAGTAAGGAGCATTCTGGCTGTACTTCTTCCAGATAAATTTGTTTGTTCTTTTGGCAGTACATGGTGTATCTGATATTCTTTGCAACACCATAGTTCAAAAGGTGTCAATTCTTCTTAGATTTTCTGTATTCATTGCCCAGATTTTGCAAGTGTATGAGGTGATTGAAAATGACATGGCTTGGGTCAGGCGCACCTTAGTCTTCAAATTGACATCTTTGCTTTTCAACACTTTAAAGAGATCTTTTGCAGCAGATTTGCCCAGTGCAATGCATCCTTTGATTTCTTGAACTCTGCTTCCACGGGTATTGATTGTGGACCCAAGTAAAATGAAATCCTTGACAGCTTCAATCTTTTCTCTGTTTATAATGATATTGCTTATTGGTCCAGTTGTGAGGATTTTTTTGTCATCTTTATGTTGGAGTGTAATGCACACTAAAGGTAGTAGTCTTGGATCTTCATCAGTTAGTGCAAGACCTCTTCACTTTCAGCAAGCAAGGTTGTGTCATCTACATAACACAGGTTGTTAATGAGTCTTCATCTAATTCTGATGACCCAGCTTCTTGGATTATTTGCTCAGCATACGGATTGAATAGGTATGGTGAAAGGATACAACGTTGACGTACACTTGTCCTGACTTTAAACCACACGGTATTCTCTTGTTCTTTTCAAATAACTGCCTATTGATCTATGTACAGGTTCCTCTTGAGCACAATTAAGTGTTCTGGAATTCCCATTCTTCTCCATTTTACCCATAATCTGTTATGATCCATAGAGTGGAATGCCTGCACATAGTCCATAAAACACAGGTAAACATCTTTCTGGTAATCTCTGCTTTTAGACAGTATCCATCTGACATCAGCAATGATATTCCCAGTTCCATGTCCTCTTCTGAATGCGGCTTCAATTTCTGGCAGTTACCTGTTGAGGTACTGCTGCAGCTGCTTTTGAATGATCTTCAGCAAAATTTTACCTGGATGTGTGTTAATGATATTATTGAATAATTTATGTGTTAGATTGGATCACTTTTCTTGGGAATAGGTGTAAATATGTATCTCTTCCTGTCAGTTGGCCAAGTAGCTGTCTTCCAAATTTCTTGGCATAGACAAGTGAGGGCTTCCAACATTGCATCCATTTGTGGAAACATCTCAGTTGGTATTCTGTCAATTCCTGGAGCCTTCTTTTTCACCAATTCCTTCAGTATTATGCATCATTCAGTATTTTGCCCATAAAATCTTTCACTATTGCAACTCAAGGCTTGAATTTTTTCTCCGTTCTTTCAGCTTGGGAAATGCCGAATGTGTTCTTTCCGTTTCGTTTTCTAACTCCAAGTCCTTGCACATTTCATTATAATACTTTACTGTGTCTCCTCAAGCCACCTTTTGAAATCTTCTGTTTGACTCTTTTACTCCATCATTTCTTCCTTTCGCTTTAGCTACTCTATGTTCAAGAGCAAGTTTTGTCGTCTCTTCTGACATCCACTTTGGTCTTTTCTTTCTTTCCTGTCTTTTTAATGACCTCTTGCTTTCTTTATGTATGATGTCCTTGATCACATTATATAACTCATCGTGTCTTTGGCCATCAGTGTTCAGTGTGTCTAATCTATTCTTGAGATGATCTCTAAAATTAGATGGGGTATACTTAAGATCCCACTTTGGTTCTTGTGGAAATGTTCTAGTTTTCTTTAGCTCCAACTTGAACTTGGAAATGAACAATTGATGGTCTGTTCCACAGTCAATCCCTGGCCTTGTTCTGACTGATGGTATTGAGCTTTTCCAACATCTCTTTCCACAGACATCGATTTAATTCCTGTGTATTCCATCTGGCAAGGTCTACATGTATAATCATCATTTATGTTGTTGAAAAAAGATATTTGCAATGAAGAAGTCGTTGGTCTTGCAAAATTCTATCATGTCATCTCCAGCATTGTTTCTATCACCAAGGCCATATTTTCTAACTACTGATCCTTTTTGTTTCCAACTTTTGCATCCCAATCTCCAGTAATTATCAATGCATCCTGATTACAGGTTCGATCGTTTTCAGACTGTAGAAGTTGATAAAAATCTTCATCTTTGGCCTTAGTGATTGGTGCCTAAATTTGCATAATAGTCATATTAACTGGTCTTCCATATGGATATTATCCTGTCACTGACAGTGTAGTACTTCAGCATAGATCTTAAAATGTCTTGAAAAGTTCTTTTTGACGATGAATGCAACACCATCCCTCTTCAAGTTGTCATTCCCAGCATAGTAGACCACATGATTTTCTGATTCAGAATGGCCAATACCAGTCCATTTCAACTCACAATGCCTAACATATCGATCTTTATGGGTTCCATTTCATTTTTGATGACTTCCAATTTTCGTAGATTCATAGTTCATATATTCCACATTCCATTTATTAATAGATGGTGGCATCTGTTTCTTCTAATTTTGATTCATGACACATCTGCAAATGAAGGTCCCAAAGCTTGACTCCTCCATGTCAGTGGCTCTACTTTGAGGAGGCAGCTCTTTCACAGTCATCTTTTCGGTGCCCTCCAACCTGAGTGGCTCACCTTACAGCACTATATCAGACAATGTTCTGTTGCTATTCATAAGGTTTTCCCTGGCTAATTTTTTTCAGAAGTAGACAGTAAGGTCCTTCCTAGTCTGTCTTAGTCTGGAAGCTCAGCTGAAACCCCCACGTGTCTGCCAGTTTGTCATTCTGTAGGGGTTTGAGCATTGGTGCTAGGCTGGAATCTACACCACCAATTTTCAAATACCAGCAGGGGTCTAATAGAACAATATGAAAATTAATGAAGAACTGAAAAGGGGTAGTAGTAGAGAAAATATAAAGGATAGAAGATGTATTTTTAAAGCCTTTGTAAATAGTCCTACAACGTTCAGTAACTTAATTCTAAGCACATATTTTTGTTTCAAATTTAGGTTAAATTCTGCATTAACATAACACTCTTCCAGAATACAGTCATGCTGTACTTCTCAAGAATATATGAAAAATGTGGTTTGAAAATTGAAAAGTAGAAGAAAAATAATCAACAAAGCAACCATGGTTTCTGTTTCCCAGTGATTTGGCATAATGGAAAACACTGGGTCATTTGTTGTGGTCAGAAATAGACACGCAAAAAGTAGAAAGCCCCAAAATGAAATTAATAATACATTGTTATGAATTTATTAACTCTCTAAACCATCCCCTTATTCTTTTAAAATTTCAAATAACTTAAGATTTTATTTAAGTTAATCTTGAAGCAAAGGTTTTCTGTTTGGTCCATTCTCTCTGCTCACGGTAAAACTTCATGGAATTTAGAGGAGAAAGTATTGGCTACAAAAACAAGTAGCATACTGCCTTTTACCCACCAAGGTGTAGTCCCTAATTGTTATTCAAGTTAAAAAAAAAAAAATCTACTTAAAAGATGCCTTATACGTTTATTTTCAATGAATGGAATTTTGATAGCTCTTTATAATTTAGTTTCTGTCTCCGCATCCATTGAAAAATCCATTTGGTCCATTTTAGGGTCACTGAGTTACTCTATCTATGCAAGACTACTGGACGACATCATAAAGGATGAGTCAAGTAATACTTGACATTGAAATACTCAGTTATTTTTTATTTATTAATGGAACACTTTTGAAATGTAGTTTTTAATATGTAATCCCTTTATTTGTTTCTTAAGGTTTTTCCATTATTATTACCATAAACCTTTCATTAATTTTCAGATATCATGGGAGCTCTCATCTACCATTCAGCCTGTAGAATATCTGCTGGCCCAGTCATAGTGCCTGGCCTGAGGCCACCAGGGGTGACCTGTAGGACATGTGGATCCTGCTTTACATCATAATTGGTGTGCTCTTGTCAACAAAGATTTACTTAAATAAAAAATGTATTTTATCTAAATGTTGGCAAGGGTTAATTCATGACAAAATCTGTGGATATGGATTCAATCAACACACACACAGGTTAGGACTGTAATAGTTTTTGAAGTTAGAATGTTTTAAAAATTTTAGGCAATAAGCTTTTCACAGTGCAAGGAATCACGTAGAATGCAAACAGCCATGGTCAGCCCTCTGGGTTGGTTGATTTGACAGATGAATTTACTAGAATTTATGTGAGTTCACCTATGTTGAACAAAAGCTGTGCACTACAAAAGGCCTGATAGTAGAGGACAATGCAAAATGGTGCTTCTATATCATAAATAAGGTCGTTTCATCAACTGGTACTTCACTTACTCATAACGTTTTAGGAATCTGGAATTTTTACTTGTTACTCCCTATGTTTAATAAGTCAGAGTTAAAATAGATTTATTTGCCTTCATTTTATTGGTTGAAGTTTTTTGTTTTTTTTTTTAAATAAAGCATACAAAAATCCTAAATCATATGTAATTTAAAGTGCAAAGTAAATTATTGGCCACACTAACTAAAAAAAAAAAGTAAATTAAAACTAATTATGTTAACTCGAGTGAAATTTCTTTGTTAATATCAACTTTGAAGTAGGGATGTAGTCACTAAAATGAGCACAAGCCCTTCACTTGAAACCAAGAATTAAGACTTCATCAGCTTTCATTGGATGTCAACATCTTCACCATCTTTTTGGAGGAAGATATTAGGAACAATTAGGCTTTCAAACATGACTACTTTTTTTTTTCTCCTTCAGAAATGCAGTTTTATAATGGAGATTGGAAAAAAAGGAGCTACACATAATCATGGTTACATTTTATTTATTTTAGCCTGTGAGTATAAACATAACTAAAGCTACAAGGAAACAGTCCCATCCTCCCCAAATAATGTAGAACACTTTGTCTATAATGAGAAAAGAGAGACTATTATTGGGCTCAATGCCAGCAAAGCCATTTAATAGGAAATTGTTATAAAACACGGAGAATTCAACCATCCCTTTCTACTTAGTCAGTAGCAAAGGAGAATAAGTACTTAATAGTTGATTTATAACCTCATTTCACAATTTCCTTTTTGCTTGCACCAGTTGCTTGAACTATAAGTTCATTTTGTCATAAAGAAATGGGAATATAATCACATCCTAATTACATAGCTTTGGGTTATTTGTACAATTAAGTTATCTGTTACAAAGTTAATGAATGTTAATAATGCAATTCTCTTTGGTGACCTGATTGATATACTAACATTTCTTGTATTCTGCAGTCTACTAATTGAGGCATACTTATTGAATGAGCACTGAATATTCTTTTATATATATATATATATACACACATACATTTTTCCTCTCTTCCAAAACACAATCAATCAGTTACAACAATTGTGTTTTTAAACAGCCTCTGAATTCTTAGAATTCCAAATAAAGGAATAACTGTCAATACTAACACATTTAGTTTTATATAAGCATACTTGGGCATCAGTGTAAAACTAGTCTCTCAAGATTTGGGTAAAAATGTTCCCATTATCCAATCACGGAAAAGAGAATTAGGGTAATGTGCCTCAAATATTAATGTCATTGAAATGTGATTCAGAGAAAATCGAACAATAATCAAGGAAGATCTTTATGAAACAATGTAAAAAATATATACGCACACATAAAATTAACACTACGCATTCTAACCCCTGGGGAAAACCTTTTTGCCTTTTATTTCCTCTGCTTAGACATTGTCAACAGTCACAAATCAGGTTAAGGTTTAGGCCACTGTGTGTTAAATTATATTTATGCCCTTGTAAAGATGTGCGACACTGCTGCCTTGCGTAACAAATCTTTACGCCACATGTTGCGGCGAGTAACTGCTGAAGTTCACTTCTGATGTTGGGCCTGGTTGCTTTACACATTTAAACAATGACTTTTAAAAGAATTCTTTTTTAGAGGACAATGTTTCAGATACTTATTTGTATCCAAGTCATCATGGGCTTATACTTTCCTGAAATAATGTTAAAATTTTTGTCTAATTTCTTCAAATTTTTTTTTGATACCTATTATTTCTGGATTTAATTTTAGACTATAAATCTTTATAAAGTGCAGTGTATTGCTTTGTTTTTTATTGTTTTAAGATAAAAACCATTCCCTAGTATCGAGACTGGCGTATTAATATTGTGTCAACATACAATGAAAAGTTGAGAGATGGAGGTAATTTTAACATAAAAAAATTTTCACCCTAAATATCCACATCATTGAAGCAAATCCAAGTCCTTCTTATGAGAATTATCTCAATTTTCCACTGCAGTTGACTAGCATAAAAATAAAGAATAATGACATATTCTCAAGCAATTAATACTTATGCACAAATATACACAAGTTGATATTTTTTGCCTTCTGTTTAACATTGAAAATATGTAATTCTTCAGTGTTTAAGTACTGTTTTGTTGCTGCAGCTATCTCTTTTATTTAAGTTCAAATGCATCTTAAGCTAATTCTTTAGGAATGTTGATCACTTCAAATTCCACCATTGTCTGTTCTCTAACACCCTTATAAAAAAAAAAAAAAAAAAACAAAACACCCTTAGAGAAATGGAAACAGGCAAAAGCGTGTACTTCTATAGGTATTACCCTTCTGGAGTTGAATTAAAAACTTATTTGAAAGCAATTTCTGTTCTCCTAATCACAGTTTAATCACAGTGGTGAAATTGTAGCATTGTTTACAACAGTGTGCACCCAAGAATTTTTCAGTCTCTCTATAACAATTCTATTATTTTTATATTCATGTATTTATATTCTATGGAATAGTAGCTCAGCCAAAAAACACATCTCTTGTAAACTTTACTTACAAAATACTCACTTCCAACTGAGGATTGTAAAAATGTAGAAACACGCTATTCACTTTTTTGTAAAGGTAAACCTAAGAAATCAATATAGATGCTTTTTTAAGTGGCTGCCCTAATATTATATTGCAGCTGCATTAAGCAAATCAATGGATATGAATTTATGAGAAAGAGACCACGTGCTTTTCACTAGATCAACGGCATCACTGGCACTCTGTAGCAATATACCTACTATTTTCAAAGATGTTCTCTGCACATGTCTTTGCCATAGACTACACCTAGTTTTGAGTGGAAAATAAAAAAGAAGAATATTTTGGTTCCATCACGGTACATTGACATAGTGAAAATGTTCCAGATTCATGATGATTGTAACGTTAAGTTAATTTTATATCTGAAAACCATAGAACTGTTAGCATTTTGCAGCTCACCAAGCAGGTGGCTCTATATTTCTCTGTTATGTGTAAGGATAAGAAAGAAGAAGCTACCAAAGTGTTGTACCCATTCATCAGCCACGTTCAAGAAAGGGTTTCAATGCTGTTTTATCTAGTTATCTGAAGAGATGTGACAGATATTTATAATATTTAGCAATGTATTTGTCAATTTGTGAATGTTTGTTAATAATACTTATACTTTATTAAAATATACTTATTAAATATGTTTTAGAAAAGAGATAGACCAAACAATAATTCTTGCCTAAGGGCATTTTTTTTTTTTTTTTAAGGGCATGCTTATGATGTTTTTAGAAATGCATTTGGGTACATAGTCATGGAGATGGTTGCCCCTTCTCGCTTTTGGAAAATATAAACACTTTGGGATGTGAATATATTTCTGTTTTTTGTTGTTGTTGTCATTTGTTTGTTTTTTTAATTGGAAGTGCTCTTGAAAATGTTTTAGCCTTGCTTTAAGACTTTATTTGCTGATCAAAAATTAATGAATGGAACAGAATTTTACTCATGACTTGTTTCCTGATGGGTAGTAAAATAAATTCACAGACATTTTCACTTCCGTAAAACAAAAGTTATTGTGGCTTTTAAAATTAATTTTCATAATTAAGGAACTGGAGCAAGAAACCAAGGCTACATTCCTCTTTAGGTCTAATTAAAACAGTATTTTATACAGTTGTGCCTGAATTTTTTTTTTCTCAACCAGCAACATGGAAAACATTACGTTGTCCCCAATGTGACTTTCCAAAGGGCCTCAGCTAATTTAATTAATCTATCTTGAATCTCCCTAAATTCAATATCAGGCAACACAGGTCAGCAGAAGAAAGGAGAAAACCACAAAGGGGTCTCTGCAAGGCCAGGCCCATTGCGATGAAATAAGTTGATTAAAAGAAAAAAAGGAAAGATATTGGACTCCCCTTCGTCATGGGAAGATAAATTAGTTCTTTCAAACCATCAGTCAGTCAGATTTCAAGGTTCACAAGTTTCAGCAGCCCCTAGAAAGGTGGGGTTATCTAAATGATTTACCCAAATGCATTTGTCCTCAAATCATACACAATTGTCGTCTTTAATGGAGTACTCCATGTTTCTTGCACAGGCAAGGAATTGGCCTCTACATTTTCACAACTAATGAATTCCCTAAAAAATGGAGCCTCCTTCTTGAAATCTTCCAAGACTGTTACAGGCAGTTTTTAAAATTTTTCTTCTTCTCTGCTTTCCAAAGTACTTTTTTCTGCTATGTAAATTATGGGATTGAAATTCTTTGTTCCTGTGAGTCTTCATTCTACAAGGTAGGGATGGGAAACTATTTATTTTTCTGCTTTTGTACTTTAGTTATTTTATTTGCTTTTTTGTCAAAGAAGAGAAACTCTCTAAAGTTATCTAAGTTAACAGTGTATTATTTTAAGACATCCTTTGGGTTATCAGTAATGAATAATATGCTTCTAGGATGTCTGTCTGGTATTGCCTTGTAGATCTCACTGCCGGTAATGAGACTCAGATCACAGGTTTTTATGTCTGAGAAGCAGCATCTCATAGTTGAGGAATGGGTGTGGAGCCAGAGACCTGGTTTTTTAACTCTGCTCCAGCATTTACTAGCTGTGTAACCACATACAAGTAACTTAGATGTCCTGAGCCCTAGGTTTCTTATCTGTAAAATGAAGATTAACAATGCCTACCTCCACAGGGTTGTTGGGAAGATTAGACAAATATAGATACAGATTTAATAAATTATAACTACTGATGCCTCACCTTCCTCTCCAATGAGCCCCAACTATAGAGATTTCTAATAGTACAGCTGGTCTTACAGAAAAATGGAGGTTTTCTATAGTTGGAGACAGAACATACATTTCACGTAGAATTTAGGTATTCTCCTTTTCCTTTCTTCAGTCAACCAGTAGCTCTTTTGCTTCCCAACAACACTCCTCATTCAAAATTACTCTGTCTTGGATGGATGGATGGATAAATGAATAGATAGACAGGTAGGTAGGTAGGTACATAAGGTTGGTAGGTAGATAGATGGAAATAAAGATATAGCTATAAACAGGTATGATGTAAAAAAATTCTGAAAACAAAGAATTGGCACACATAGAAGAAAACTGTTATTATCAATTCATATAAAAATCATTCTGAATATTAAGATTTATTATCGTATTTCACTATACATTATTCCATTGTTTGGATTTATTCAATCTGAATTACTTCTGTCATTATACGTATTAAAAAATATATCAGTCACTGTTGAGTTGATGCCGAATCATGACAACCCCATGTGTGTCCAAGTAGAACTGCATTCCATCTTGTTTTCAAATGGCTGATGTTTCCAGAGTAGATTGCCAGGCCTTTCATCTGAGGTGTCTCTGGGTGGATGTTTTGGTTAGCTGCTGAATGTGTTAACAGTTTGCACTACCCAGAGACTCTCATTGTATGTATAAAACCTGTTGCCATGGAATAGATTCCTACTCGCAGGTTCCCAATAGGACAGAATAGAACTGCCCCATAGGGTTTCCAAACAGCACCTGGTGGATTCAATCTGCCAACTTTTTGGTTACCAGCCTAGCCCTAACCCCTAAGCTACCAAGGTTCCATTGTGTTGCCCTACAGTTGATTTCCAACTTATGGCTGCCCTATAGAACAGAGTAGAACTGCAACATGGGATTTCCAAGGAGTGGCTGATGGATTTGAACTGCCAACCTTTTGGTTAGCAGCAGGAACTCTTAACCACTGCATCACCAGGGCTCCATTGTATGTATAGAATCAGGAAAAAAGATTCCAAGTTTTTTAATAGACATTTGGATTAAGTATGTTGTTGTTGTGTGCCCTTGAGTCGATTCCTACTCATAGCAATCCTATATGACAGAGTAGAACCCTCCTGTAAGGTTTCCTAGGCTGTAACCTTTATAGAAGCAGGGCACCGGGTCTTTTCTCCAGTGGAATTGCTGATGGGCTTGAACCGATGACCTTTTAGTTAGCAGCCAATTGCTTAACTATCGTGCCGCCAGAGCTCCTGGATTAAGCATAGCTGGTATATAATTTTAGCCATTGTGTTAAAATCTTGTTTGTGATGACCCCTGTTATTTCTTTCAGGGAATGGTATCTCTACTTATGCCCATTGCAGTAGTCTGATCTAATCAGTCTGTGGGTCTTTGCTTAGCTATCTCACACCATACTGTGGCTTTTATGTCCCATTTCTTTTGAGAATAAGCATAACATATATATTGAGATCCCATTCACAATAATCGTACAAGGTAATCAACCACCAGACCCTTTGCAGTCCAGTTGATTCAGACTCATAAAAAAAAACAAAGCTTGGGTATTTCTTTCTAAAGCCGTGTATTTCCATTTATATGCATGTTTCTAGTAAACAAAAGTATCTGAAAATAATCTTTGTATCATTACATGCTATAGTTATTGGTAGCCCTTCAGCCAAAACATGAAAGAGGTGTAGTAAAATCCACACATATAAAAGCCACTTTTATGTCACATCATCCAATCCCAACTGACTTCTCATAAAATAGTCATCTGTGTGGAGACCATCTCATGTTCTTTTTGTTTCTTTTATTTTTCCCAATCCTTGAGATGTTTCACACAAAAAGAGCAGACTATAAAACTAAATCAGAATCCTAGGAAGCATTTTTTTGGAAAACAGCTTCACGGTCCTTGCCCGTAATCCACTGAGTAGGAATCTATGGAATGAGACCACCTACATGAACTTTCAAAAACACTCCCGCTGATTGTGAGGCATATTCTTCCAATACTACTGATGATGAAACATATGGAATAAGGCTCAAGATACTTTTTTTTTTCTTTTTTTTAGCCGACCCAGACTTACATTGACTCTCCAGAGAATGGGAGTGTCTGTGTGTGATTGTGGCATATACTTTGGAGGAGGAGATGGGAGGTGCTTATCGAACATGGAATCATGGTATAAACAAAGTTTTAAATAAGAAAATATCAAGTAGTTATTCTAGTATATAGCAAGAATGCCCAGCACTCTGAAACACCAATCCTGCTATATTAGTAGCAGATGTCTTGGATTCAGATTTGCAACCACACCGTCAAGGCACAATAGGCTGCAATAAAGGCTGGAGGCCAGAAAACAAAGCAGCATATTCTGGGATGTCACAGCCGGAGTCTCACGACTCTCAGCCCTTCTGTCTTAGGTTGCTAGGGATGTCATAACAAAATGCCACGAGCGGCTCGCTCTAAAGAACAGAAAATATTGTCCACAGTCTCAGAGGCTAGAAGTCCCAAACAGAGCATCAGCTCTAGAAGAAAACCCTTCTTTATTTACCCCTTTCAGATTCTAGTAGCTGCCGGCAAACCTTGGCACTCCTGGGATAATAGCTGCATCTGCCTTCATCACACACGCTGTCTTCCCCTGCCTGTGTTCGTGCGTGTGTATGTGTGTACATTGGTTTTTCCTTTTTATAAGACACCACTCAGGTGGGATTAAGTTTAGGGTAACACTACACTAGTATGAGGAGCCCTGGTGGCGCAATGGTTAAGCACTGGACTTCTAACCAAAAGGTTTGCGGTTTAAACCCACCCAGCAGCTCTTCGGAAGAAAAGACCCAGTGGTCTGATCCCATAAAGATTACAGCCTAGGAAACCCTATGGGGTAGTTCTATTCTGTCATATAGGGTTGCTAGGAGTGAGAATTGATTGGAAAAGACACGAAAACAACAACAATGACTAATGATGTTCAGCATTTTTTTCATGTGTTTATTGGATATTTATATATGTTTTTGGAGAACTAACTCTTTAAATTATTTGCTCATTTTTAAATTGGATTATTTGTTTTAATTGTTGAGCTGTAAGGTTGTTTTTTTTTTTAATATGTTCTAAAAAAAAAAAAAAGGTCCCTTATAAGGTACGGGATTTGCAAATATATTTTCCAATTATGTGGGTTGCCTTTTCACTTTATTGGTGGCTTTCATTGAACCAAAAAAAAAAAAAAACTTTGATAAAGTCTAACTTATCCGTATTTTTGTTTTGTTGTTTGTGCTTTTGGTTTCATGTCCAAGAAACCATAGCCTAATCCAAGGTCACAATGATTTATTCCTATGTTTCTTCTAAGACTTCTATACTTTCAGCTCTGAAATTTAGGTTTATGACTCATTGGGAGTTCATTTTTGTTTATGGTGTCAGGTTGGGGCCAAATTTCTTTTTCTTCGTATGTGGATATTTACTCTTTCCCCCACTGAGTTGTCTTGGTAGCTTCATCAAAAATCAGTCTACCATAAATGCAAGGTTTTATTTGTGGACTCTCAAATCTGTTTCATTGAGCTCTATGTCTATCCTTATTCACATAAGACACTGTCTTGATGACTGGAGCTTTGTAGAAAGTTTTGAAATTGGAAAATCTGACTCCTCAACTTTGTTCTTTTTGCCAAAGTTGTTTTGATATTTTTGGTCTGTTGTATTTCCATATTAATTTTAAGATCATCTTGTTAATATATGCAAAACTGAGAGTTGGAATTTTGGTAGGGATTGAATTAAACCTGTATATCAACTTGGGGAGTACTACCATCCGTGAGGCATAGGCACTCAGCTGCTAACCAGAAGGTCAGCTGTTTGAACCCACCAGCCACTCTGCAGAGAAAGATGTGACAATCTGTTTCTGTAAAAATCTACGGCCTGGAAAACCCTACGGGGCAGTTCTACTCTGTCTTATAGGATCATTATGAGTTGGAATCAACTTGATGGCAACGAGTTTACCAACTATGAACATGTTATCTTTCCATTTATTTACATCTTTTCATTTCTTTAGATGTTTGCATTTATTTAGCAACTTCCGTAATTTCTTTTAATGGTATTTTATAATTTTCAGTGTGAAAGTTTTATATTTCTGTTTTTAACTTTATTCTTATGTATTTTATTCCTTCTATTTTTTATTACTATGTTGGAAACCCTAGTGGCAGAGTGCTTAAGTGCTATGGCTACTAACCTAAAGGTCAGCAGTTCAAATCCGCCAGGCAGTCCTTTGAAACTCTATGGGGCAGTTCTACTCTGTTCCATAGGGTCACTATGAGTCAGAATAACTCGACGGCAATGGGTTTGTGTTTTTTTAATTACAATGGTAAATGTGATTGTTTTCTTAAATTCTGTTTTTCATCACTCATTGTATATATAGAGAAATATAAGCAATTTTTGTAGGTTGATCTGGTATCCCGACATCCTGCTGAACTTGTTTATTAGTTCAAATAAATTTTTTAGTATATCCCTTACCATTGTCTATTGTTTGTTGTTGTTTGTTAGGTGCCGTGGAGTTAGTTCTGACTCATAGTGACCCTATGAACAACAAAATGAAACACTGCCGGGTCCTGCACCATCCTCAAAATCATTGATACATTTGAACTCATTGCTGCAGCTACAGTGTCAATCCATCTCATTGAGGATCTTCCTTTTTTTTGCTGACCCTCTACTTTATCAAGCATGATGTCCTTCGCCAGTGACTCGCACCTTCTGATAACGTGTCTAAAGTACAGAGACGAAGTCTCGCCATCCTCACTTCCAAGGGGCATTCTGGTTGTACTTCTTCTAAGACAGATTTGTTTGTTTTTCTGGCAGTCCATGGTATAGAGTTTTCCATTCACAAGATTAAGTCATCTGTGAATACAGATAGCTTTACTTTTCTTTAAAATATGGATGCCTTTTATTTATTTTTCTTGTCTAATTTTCCTGGCCAGAACCTCCAGTACTAGGTTGAATAGAAGTGGCGAGAATGAACATTACCATGTTCCTGATTTTACAGGGCAAATTTTTCAGTCTTTTACCACTAAGTATAACACTAACCCAGCCAACCCAGTGCTGTCGAGTCGATTACTAGCTTGCTAAAATATTCTATGGACATGGAGAGTGAAAACTATGTTTAACAGTTTATTCTCTTTTACATTATTTCCCCATCAAAAAGGGAGGCATTATAATGCTGAATTCTAATTCTGCCTTTTAAAATCATAACTAATATCAAATTTTTCTTGATATCAGGACAGTTTTTCTTCTGAAAAATATCATATTACAAAATGTTTTCCATTTTAGATTCTTTGTTAAATGGAAGCTCAAATCAAAAATATTAATTGATACTGCCATGCTCTCCTTACGAAATGATCACTTTCATGACTCCAAATCAGTATCTGCAGAATCTACAGATCTAGACAATACCTGTCTCTTCTATTCGTCTTTCAATTAAGAGTATTGAAATAACAGTTTTCAAGAACATGTTGTAGAACCTTAATTTTTGGAGTTTTCTGTGACAGAATTTGAAAAATGAATGAATATATGGCTTCAAACCAAGCCCTGGCACTTACCCTTTCATTATTCATGTCAAAAACCTGCATCTTCACAGCTCTGTCACGATGAGCTATGGCAGTCCTGGGAACAAATCCAGCTCTTGCCTTCATTTTAATCACTGTGAACACATAGGGTATCAACAATGGGTTGCTCTGTCAAGTGTTTAAAAATGGAGGTCAAGGGAAAGCACAAAAAAGCTTCATGTCCATAGAGCGACAGCAACAGAAAATTGCTTATACTTATGGTTTTGAGAACGTTCTAATAATTTGGATATTTGTGAATGTTTGAATACCAGAATGTATGAAATAATGGAAATTCATATAAATACAAATAAAATTAAGGAATTTATCTTTATTTCCTGAGTGTAGGTGATAGAAAGTAGTCCAGCATTTTCATATCACCTTCTTATTGGACTCTCTCCTATTCCCAGTGCTTTACTGGGAAAAGCAAACATCAGTTCTTAGATCAATGCAAATCACAAACCTAAGGATTTTCTATAATCTTTCTCCAACTTTCTAAGTTTTAAATGTATACTTTTGGGGATCAGAAATGATTAGTTCTAGTCCTTAGTTTTGGATATATAAATAATCGAGACAATTGAGAAGGTTAAAAATGAAATTAATGATTTCAATAATAAATGGAGAGCAAGCCTTGCTTTGAGTAAGCCAGAACAATGTCATGGATGTTTGTAAGTGTCCTGAAGATGTGATACAATCATTTTGAGAAGAAAAGGAAGACATTGACTAACTCCAGAATGTATAAAATTTCTAAAACGTGAAGAAGTAAATATAGTTTTCAGAAAACAAGATATTCCTATTAGAGTCCAAGAGACATCAACAATTTCAACAGACCAGTTGCTTTTGCTACTTTGGGAAAGGCAAGGGATAATATGTGTCTCGGTTTTATTTTTTTCTCGAAGAATTCAGCATCCAGTGACCTAGATACCAACTATTTTCATGCTTCCCTTCCAGTATATGATTAATTCATGATTTATACCATCAGCCAGAATAGTTATATCACTTTTCAGGATTTTTTTTCCTGACATGGCTCATCTTTACTTTAAAGACTGATTCCTTTCACAGTACCTGAATGATTTTTTTTTTCCCTGTGTTTTGGTGGAGCTGGTGATGTTGAACTGCCGCAATCTCAGCAGTGTCTCAGTTAATGATACCTCTCAGCTCGGAAATACTTTACTCTCTCCTTACCCTTTACTTGGAATTGCATGCTTTTAATCCCCAAGCCTATTAGGCAAGGGAAGGAAAAGTGCTGTTTTCAACACTGCATTTCAAATAGAAAGGTCAGAGAGAGTGGACAAGCTGCACATTTAGAACAAGACGCAATCACATGCCAGAATATGTGCAAACTTATAAAAGCCCCCCTCCAAAAAAAAAAAAAAAATGTAATATAGGTAAAGTAGAAAACCAAACAGCACTAACAAATCTCAGCTACAAAAGTAGACCACTGTCTCTGACATGCATGTTTGTGTGCACTGATTTCATTCATCATTGTTAAAAACCAATTCTGGCTCATAGTGACCCCACGTGACAGAGTAGAATTGCCCCAAAGGATTTTCTAGACTGTAATCCCTGTGGGAGCAGATTGTCAACCAGGTCTTTTCTCCTGCAGACCCAAGCACTTAGCCACTGCATCACCAGGGCTCCTTGACTTCACCCATAGACACATGGAATCACACTTATAGACACATGGAATCAGTGCTGTAAGGATACTCTCATGCACACATCATACCCTTACCTTGAACTTAAGTGACAGGCTTTGACAGCATAACTGTATACTGTATACATAACTGTATACTATACATACATATGTATACATACGTATAGTATACATATAACTATATACATATATCTATAACTCCCATTATATCTAAATAACATTCCTTGATATTTGTATATAATTCTGCCAAAGACATTATTTTTGTTATTTTTTACAATTTGTTGAAGCTAATTGAGAATACGAATAGCTCCTAAAAAGTACCTTTTGAAATTATGAGTTCTATAAAATCTCAAGTCAAAACTACTGAGAATAAAATAAATTTACATTTATTGGTCAGTCTTAAATTTACAACTAATTGTATAAAATAATTTCAATATTAAAAAGAAAGAAAGCGAATGTATTTTTATATTTTGCTTGGCAGTAGGAAACACTTGATAATAACTGTTACATTATAAGACACAGTGGGGTGTCTTGTGTGAAGAGTATTGAGGAATGTAATTAACAGAAGATAATTTAGACTTCTGCTTATTTCCAAATCGTAGCAATAATTTAACACTTCAATTCGGTATTTCTGTGTTTCGTGATAATGCGCAAGGCATACTTTCTCTCAAATGTTTGCTGTTTCCTCTTTCAGAAATACCTCGCACAACATCATAATTTCTCCCACTTCTCCTAAGTCTTCTGGTATGTGGAAAAAAATGTTATTCATTTATTTATTCAGCAGACATTATATGGAAGACCTACTATGTGGGAAACACTATGCAAAGTGTTTCGGGGACTGAGGGGGCAATTAGAATAAGCCACGTGTTCTTAAAATACTTAAAATATAGATATTTCAACTGTCTGCTGATGAGTTTGTAGGAAAGTAAACTGAGAGGATAAATTGGCAATACTGACATATGCCATTATTAAAATTGAAGAAATTGAATGTAATTATGTGTATATTGTTGGGGTTAGTTTCTAGGAGCATGTAAAACACTGTCATTCTTATTAGCTATGCATTTTTCCTTGATATGGGCACCATTGTATTGCATGGTCTCACAATTATACATTTTAAAAATATAGCCCTTTATAAACAACAAATCTTCAATCTAGTAAATCTGACCATTAACTGAGGTGTCAGCACTGCTTGAAGTGGCAGTCATAAAACACACATTTAAAGCCTTTATTTTATTGCCCAAATAGAACAAACCTAGAAGGGGGATATAAAACCATTTCCCCAAATTTCACAGAGGTGTGGTGCAGAACACTACTGAAGTCCCATGAGGTCTTTCAAAGCCAAGTGCAATATGGAATGTAGGAAACTGGATACTTTTTTATGAAAAAAAAAGTGACAACTGGCATGCTGTCATTGGAAGGACAAAATTGATCTCACACTTGCATCCTCCAGGTTGCAAAACTATTCTGACTTTCATGAATTTCAGTCTTCTTGACAATTCTTCAAATGTTCAGATGTCAGGCTGAATGATTCATCTGATTGATGAAGCAGGCTTCTTGGCATGATTCTGGAGAGGCCCAAGAGTCCAAGTTCATGTGAGCCCTTATCTAACAGGAGTCTTCTCTGCAAGTCTAGTTGCATCCAACGACCCAGCATATCAAATGATTCATGCCTCATCTGGAAGACTGAAGTTAAGTATATCACTGCACTATGATGAACAGAACAAACACTCATGAATTTAAAAGTAACATAAATTAGAACATTTTGAAGTGCTTTCTTATGAAAACCTCCTCCCTCATGCAGAAAAATAAATAAAACAATATGCATTGGCTTGTAGGACATGATGGTATTTTCTGAAAACATAGCTTCTACAATAGTGATTAAGATTTGAAGTTAATTGTCAATGTTGCAAATATGCAAAAAGAATAACTGAATTTGACAAAAATAAACAGAAACAAAGACAGTGAGCACAAAAGTATTTAAAGAATACAGTTGGTGCCACAATATCTATACTGGATAGAATGGTTATATTTGAAGCACAGGAGAGAAGGGAAGGTAAGAAATCTTTTCTCTTGAATGTCACCAGATCAAACTTCTTAACATGGTTTGGGGGGCTTCTCATGATCATATTCAGTGATCACAACCTGGTGGCTGATGACACTCATTTGTCCTGTAGATGTGCTTTCTTTGGACAGCACCACAATACTTAAAAAAAAAAAAAAATCAATTAGCCAGGGAATAAAATTTTATCTATTTCCCCGTAGTTCCCATCTTTTCCTGTACTCTTATATTTGGCCAGTTTACTCATTTATATTATCTCCCTAACATCTATATTCATATGAGTTTGCTCTGGCTACTTTCTCTAGCTATTTTCCATTTCAAATTTTAATCCCAGATCTAGTGAAGTAAGCCCATTTTCTGAAGCTTGCAGTCTTTCTCATACCCAGGTCTATTCTTATTCTTTATAGTTTCCCACTATTTGAAATGCCTTTAGCCCACTCTCAAAATACCCACCCACCCACCTCAATCCCCCCACACACCTAACGTGACTAATTATAATTAAGCTTTCAGGTCTCAGTTTAGTCACCACAACGCCACAATATCTTCTGTTGCTTGGCTACCCTCCTATTTGATTCCATAGCTCCTTGCACTTAATTCAGCAAATCTTTTGTTTCAGTTACTCAGTGCTGCTACAAGAGAAATGTCTCAAGTGGATGGCTTTAACGAACAGAAATTTACTTTCCCGTAGTTTAGGAGGCTAGAAGTTGAAATTCGGAGCACTGGCTCTAGGGGAAGGTTTTCTCTCTCTGTTGGCTCTGGAGCAAGATCCTTGTTTCTTCGGCTTCTGCATCCTGGTTCCTTGAAAACCTCCATGTTTCATGGCATCTATCTTACCCCGTCTTCCCTCTACCCCCTTGTTTAATCTCTTTTAAATCTCAAAAATGATTGACTCATGATATACCCTGCACTAATCTTTCCCTCATTAACATAACAAAACCAATCCATTCCCAAATGGGATTTATATAACACAGGCATAGAGGTTAAGATCTACAACACATATTTTGGGAGGACATAATTCAATTCATAATATCATTTATAGCACAATATTTTAATTTCCTATGTATTCGTTTGTATCTGAGGTGAAACACACTTGTTTATCTTGTTTCTATCTGTACTTCCAAAATCAATAACAGCATCTGGCACATAGTATATGCTCTACAAAAATTGCTTGGCAAAATAACAAATGCCCACACATTCTAACAAATTCTTTGAGCTCTTGCTTTCTCTCTTCAAGGTGTCAGGTGGCCATAAAAGATATGAGGAATACAAGATTTAAGGAGACTTTAAAATTGGAAATCATAGGCACACACTGAAGGTTATAGGATTTTAAAGAAGAGGAAATCATTGTTGAGGAATTAGTTGGCGTGGTCTTCCTACATGATGGGAAAGATCTTGGGGTAGGATTGTGTTTGTTTTGTATTAAAATATTGGGTTTTCAGTGACAGTTTATAGAGCAAATTAGTTTCCAACTTAACAACTTCTACACAATTTGTTCAGTGACATTAGTTATATTTTTCCCGATGTGTCAACTTTCTCATTATTCTGTTCTGGTTATTCCATTTCCAGGAATCTAGTTTCCTTGTCCCTTTGCCTTCTCGTCTTTGCTTTTCAGTAAATGTTGACTGTTTGGTCTCATACAGATGGTTTTTTAAAGGAACACAGTGCTCACAGGTGGTATTGTTTGCTTTATGACTTGAGTAGGATTTTAAGAACCATAGAAGAAAGACAAGGACATTCCAGACACAAAGAAGAGCATGAAAAATCATTATTAAAAGCATTTCATTCCAATGATTTACTTTATTATTGTCCTTACTTACAAAGCGCAAGTCTTAGTCTCAGGAAAAAAAAAAAAAAAAAAAAAACCTGAATTTCAACAAAACTGCATACTATTTTTAGTCCCACTTTACTGGAACTGAAAGGATCAACAAAATCTTTTGCTCATTGTCCTGTTTCACAATGGATGAAGTCCAAAGATCTCAAAGAATTTATTTTTGGGAATACTAGAAAAGCATCTTTTGTGTTTTTCTTACCTGGAATCAGTGGTGAAGAATGCAGAGGGCATGCACACACACACACACACACACACACACACACACACACATCAGCGAATAATTGCAAGATTTAAGAGCACATAATTCTTTATCCTAAAACTTACTAAAATAGATGGATTTTAGATTGTTATTTTTGCCCACTCTTAGTTATTTTGGGCACTTTGTATAGTCAGCCATTCTAAATGTCATTTTAATTCACATCAGAATGAGTAGGCCACATGGCCAGGGAATACTTACATAACAGTATTATTTCAATACCACAATCCTTTCTGGACTTGACTGGAAAGTGACATAGAAACTGGTGAGCTAGAGAGACAAAGACCAGAGAGTTTACCAGGGCTATTCGCTCCCCAGGAGATGGAAAAGCCAGGACCAAAAGATAAGATAGATTTCTTTACATAAAGCCAAAAGAAAGCAAGACAAACGCTTTTATCACTTCCGCCCTGATTTGGCAAAATGTCCTACAATTCGCGTGGAACCTGGCACAGGGTGGGATGCTGTTTCTTAAAGCTCTTTCACTGGTTTCTCTTTGAAATTCCACCAACCAATGGTTACTTACACGGAAACATTTGCATCCAAATGCAATTTTCATTCCATGATCAAAAAGAAAATATTAAAACACATAGGATACAGGGTAAAGGTTGGAAGCAGAAAGGGAGATTAGTTCTCATTCTTCTCCCTTTTCATTCTCTTCTTCTTCTAAAAACAGATGTGTTTTGCCCAGAAAACTGCATAAAGAGTCTGCAACCTAATACACTTCAGTGGATTCCTACTGGTTTCACTGGGGATTTGGTGACAGCCACAGGTCTGAGTAAATTAGGGGAAACTAATTTCCTTGTCCTCTGTGTGGGTAAGATTAGTGATCCTCAGATGCCATATAAATTTTCTTCAGACTCCATTACACCAATTTAACTTTCCTTTCTCTCTGTGTTATTATATACTCTACACATGCACATGCAGCAGGCAAATATGGAAGATTTGAAATAACAAAAATGCTCAGGCCCTAACTAGAATGTGTAGCTTTTGCAGAGTAAAAATGTATAATATCAACATATGTGCCATAGATTCCTAGTATGTCTTAGTTAAATTAAATATCAAACTAAGAGGATGTATGTAGAAATATAGATATTATAAATATATTAGTATTTATTTTTAGTCCTAACCACAGTATATTTCAAAATATTTGCAAAATAACTGCAATCAATATAAGCATACCTTAAAAAAAAAAATTTGAATCACATGAACACTTTGGCCACACTTAATAAAAATTCTTGATCCAATATAAAAAGCAAAATGAAATAAACTAAAACCACCAATACTTTGATATACTTTATTACTAGTATCTTGGCAGATACTAATAATGTAAAATAATGTAGTAATATAAGTTAGTGTAATGATGTAAATCCAGGAAGGAGACTAGTGAGACAACTAACATTATTTTCCCTTCAGTACTGTACTAGATATGCTAGCAATTAGAATATACCATATAAAATAAAGACAAGACAAGGCACAGCAGTTGGAAAGGAAGAAAAATACTGCTACTATCCACAGCTGTTACACTTATTCACATTAAGAAAATCCATAAAATAAATTGTTGAATTACAAAGCAAATTTTGCCATTGGTGCTCAAAAAATATTAATATGAATATTTAATTACACTTTATATACCACCCACAGTTAGAAAAATTAAAAAACATGCCACTTAAAAAAACAACAAATAATATAAGGTACTAAGAATAAGTCTCACAAAAGTTGTCAAGACTCCTATGGAAGAACATAAACTACTTTAAAATATATTATTGGACTTCATCGAAATTAAAAACTTTTGCTCATCAAAGGCATTACCAACAAAGTAAATAGACAACCTACAGTTTGGGAGAAAATATTTGGGCTCATATATCTGACAGGAATATATAAAGAACTCTGATGATTTAATAACAAAAAGACAAGCCAATCAAAAAATAGGCAAAGGACTTGAATATACATTTAAGCAAACAAGATATACAAAGAAGCACATGAAAAATGCTCACCATCATTAGTCATCAGGGAGATACAAATCAAAGCCACAAGGAGATACTACTTCACGCCCACTAAAATGGCTATTTTCAGAAAAAAAGGAATGCAGCAAGTACTAAGGGGAATATGGAGATAATTTGAACTCTTACCTATTGTTGGTGGAATTATAAAATGATACGGCTGCTGTGGAAAACAGTTGGAAAGTTTCTCAAAAAGTTAAACATAGAGTTACCATACAACCCAGCAATTTCACTTCTAGGTATATGCTCAAAAAATTTTAAAGAAAGCATGCAAATATACATACTTGCACACCCATGTTCATTGCACCATTATTTATAATAACTAAAAAGTGGAAAAAAATCAAATGTCCGTCAACAGATGAATGGATAAACAGAGTGTGTTATATTCATACAAAAAAAAAAAAAAATGTGCTGCTGTCGAGTCGATTCTGACTCATAGTGACCCTATAGGACAGAGTAGAACTGCCTCATAGGGCTTCTAAAGAGTGCCTGGTAGATTTGAACTGCTGACATTTTGGTTAGCAGCCAGCCATAGCTCTTAACCACTACACCTCCAGGGTTTCCTGTATTCATACAATGGAATATTATTCAGTAATAAAGAGATAAGAAGTTCAGGTACATGCTGCAACATGGAAGAGCCTTAAAAACATTATGTTCAGTAAAATAAGTTAGACAAGAAAGGGCAAACATTGTATGTTCCCACTTACATGAAATATTTACAATAGGCACATGCACAGAAACCAAACTGTAGTAATGGTTACCAGAGGAGGTGGGAGGGGAAAGTTATGGGGTATTGCTTATGGGGTACTGAGTTTTTGTTAACGGTGACAAAAAGTTTGGAAATGGATAGTGATAATTTTTGCAGATCACGGTGGATATGATTAATGTCACTGAATTGTACATGTAAATGGTTAAAACACTGTTTGGGTATATATTTCATCATAATAAAAATTTAAGAAAAAATGCATTAAAAAAGGCCTAAATAAATAGAAACATATGTTGCTTTCATAAATAGGAAGATTCAATATTAAAAAAAAAAAAATTCTCCCACATTAATTAAGAAATCAATGCAATTCCAATTAATAGATCATTTCTTGTGAACTCAATCATCAAGCTGGTAATAAAATGGATATGAAAGAGCTAGAATCTGAGAATAGTTAAATCATTCCTATTTTTAGAAGGAAAAAAAAAAGTGTGACATCCCCTTCCTGATATCCAAAATTATCATAATGCTGAATTGATAATAATTTTGGTGTGCAGAATGAAAAAAAAAAAAAGACCAGGAACCAGAATAGAGAGCCCACAAACAGACGTATACATATATGGAAGTGTAATAAATGATGAGATGATACTGGAGAATTACAGAGTGTTCAGTAATGATTCTGGGACAATAGGTTATCTGTAAAGAAAGAAGTGTTGAAAAATCCCTATTTCAAAAGAGATTGAAAAGGTAATTTAAAAAGCTCCCAACAACAACAACAAAAAAGCCATGGCCCTAATAGCTTCACTGGAGAATTCTACCAAACATTCAAAGCAGAGCTTACACTAGTACTACTCAAACAATTTCGGAACATAGAAAATGAAGCGATACTTCCTAATTAATTCTATGAAGCCAGCATAACCCTGATACCAAAACCAGGCAAAGGCACCACAAAAAAAGAAAATTAGAGACCAATATCTCTCATGAATATAGATGGAAAAATTCTCACCAATAGAATTCAGCATCACATCATAAATAAATAAATAAATAATACACCCACAACCAAGTAGGATTCATACCAGGTATGCAAGGATGGTTTACCATTAGAAAATCAATCAACATAATCCACCACATAAATAAAAGGAAAGAAAAGAATCACATTATCATCTCAATCAATGCAGAAAAGGCATTCTACAAAGTCCAAAATCCAGTACTGATAAAAACTCTCAATAAAATACATATAGAAGGGAAATTTCTCAAATAATAAAAGACATCCATACAAAATCAACAGTCAACATCATTGTTAACGGGGAGAGATTGAAAATATTCCCCTTGAGAACGGGAACAAAACAAGGATGCCCTCTATTGCCACTTCTATTTAACATTGTGCTAGAAGTCCTAGCTAGAGCAATAAGGTAAGAAAAAGGAATAAAGGGCATTCAATCTGTACTGAAGAAGTTAAACTGTCTCTGTCTGCAGATATGATACTATACATCACAAACCAAAAGCAAACCCATTGCTGTCCAGTAGATTCAGACTCATAGCAGCCCTATGCATAGAAAACCCAAAAGATGTCAAGAAAAAACTATTATAAAGATTCAGCAGAGCAGCAGGATGCAAGATAAACATACAAAAATCAGCTGGATTCCTATACATCAATAAAGAAAATGAAGAAAAGGAAAACAATGCCATTTATGATAGCCTCTAAAATAAAAAAAATACTTAGGAATAAATCTAACCAGGGATGTGAAAGAGCTATACAAAGAACACTACAAAACACTACTGCAAGAAACCAAAAGAGATCTACATAAATGGAAAAACATAACATGCTGATGGATAGGTAGACTCAACATTGTGAAAACGACAATCCTACAAATATAATGCAATCCCCATCCAAATACCAACAACATTCTTTAAAGAGATGGAAAAACTAATCATTAACTTTATATGGAAATGGAAGAAGCCCCGGATAAGTAACACACTGTTGAAGAAGAATAAAATAGGAGGACTCGCACTTCCTTACCTCAGAACCTACTATACAACTACAGTAGCCAAAACAGCCTGGTACTGTTACAACAACAGATACATTGACCAATGAGACAATATTGAGAACCCAGTTGTAAATCCATCCACCTACAGTTACCTGATCTTCAACAAGGGCCCAAAGCCCATCACATGGGGAAAAGGCAGTCTTTTTAACAAATGGTGCTGGCAAAACTGGATGTCCATCTGCAAAAAAATGAAACAGAACCCATACCTCACACCATACACAAAAGCTAATTATAAATGGGTCAAAGACCGAAATATAAAGCCAAAAACTGTGAAGTTCATAGAAGAAAAAATAGGATTAACCCTAGAGGTCCTTATACATGGCATTAACAGGATACAAACCATAACCAACAACTCACAATCTCCGGAAGATAAGCTAGATAACTGGGATCTTCTAAAAATTAAACACTTAAGCTCATCAAAAGACTTCACCAAAAGAGTAAAAATAGAACCTACAGACTGGGAAAATTTTTTTTTGGCTATTACAAATCTTTTTTTTTTTATTACAAATCTGAAAAAAGGTCTAATCTCTAAAACTTACAGGAAAACCCAACACTTTGCAACAAAAAGACAACCCAGTTAAAAATTGGGCAAAGGAAATGAACAGACACTTCACCAAAGACCTTCAAGCAGCATACAAACACATGAGGAAATGCCTGCAATCACTAACCAGTTCAGAAATGCAAATCAAAACCCCAATGAGATACCATCTCACCCTGGCATTACTGGCATGAATCAAAACAACAGGAAATAACAAATGTTGGAGAGGCTGTGTGGAGACTGGAACTCATACACTGCTGGTGGGAATGCAAAATGATACAATCATTTTGGAAAAGGATATGGAGCTTCCTTAGAAAGCTAGAAATAAAAATACCATATAATCCAGCAATCCCACTGCTAGGAATACATCCTAGAGAAATAAGTATTGTCATACAAATAGACATATGCACACTCATGTTCATTGCAGCATTGTTCACAATAGTAAAAAGATGGAAACAACCTAGATGGCCATGGACAGATGAATGGATAAACAAACTATGGTACATACACACAATGGAGTACTATGCAAAGTTAATAACAACGATTAATCTGTGAAGCATCTCACAACACGGATGAATCTGGAGGGCATCATGCTGAGTGAAATAAGTCAATCACAAAAGTACAGATATTGTATGAGACCACTACTATAAAAATTCATGAAAAAGTTTACACACAAAAAGAAACAATCTTTGGTGGTTACGAGGGAGGGGAGGGATGAGGATGGAAAAACATTAAAGACAACAGATAAGTGGTAACTTTGGTGAAGGGTAAGACAGTATACAACACTGGGGAAGCCAGTACAACTTGTACAAGGCAAGGTCTTGGAAGCTCCATAGACACATCCAAATTCTCTGAGGGGCCAAATTACTGGGCTGAGGGCTGTGGGTATCATGGTCTCGGGGAACACCAGGCTCAACTGGAAAACAGTTTATAAAGAAAACGTTCTACATTCTACTTTGATAAGTAGTGTCTGGGGTCTTAAAAGGCTGTGAGCGGCCATCTAATACACTCCACTGGTCTCACCCTCTTAGGAGCATGGGAGAATGAAGAAAACTAAAGACAAAAGGGAAAGATTAGTCCAAAGGACTAATGGATCACAGCTACCATGGCCTCCACCAGACTGAGTGCAGTATAGTGCCACCACTGACTGCTCTGACAGGGATCACGATAGAGGGTCCCAGACAGAGCTGTAGAAAAATGTAGAACAAAATTCTAACTCACAAAAAAAGACCAGACTTACTGGCCTGACAGAGACAGGAGAAACTCTGAGAGTATGGCCCCTGGAGACCATTTTAGCTCAGTAATGAAGTCACTCCTGAGGTTCACCCTTCAGCCAAAGATTAGAGAGCCTGTAAAACAAAACAAGACTAAAGGGATGCACCAGTCCAGGGGCAAGGACTAGAAGGCAGGAGAGGACAGGAAAGCTGGTTCTAGGGAACCCCAGGTCAAGAAGGGAGAGTGTTGACATGTCGTGGGGTTGGTAACCAAAGTCACAAAACAATATGCGTACTAACCCTTTCATGAGAAATCAGTTTGTTCTGTAAACCTTCATCTGAAGAACAATAAAAAAAAAAAAAAACTCTTTCATATCATTAACGAAAATCAATTCTAGATGGTACAAGAAGATACATGCAAAATGGGAAAACAAACAAACAAAACCTTTAAAACTTATAGAATGTATCGCACTCCAACAAGGTTGGCATTAATACAAAAAACACAAAATAATAAATGTTGGAGAGGTTGTAGAGAGACTGGACCACTAACACACTGCTGGTGGGAATGTAAAATGGCGCAACCACTTTGGAAATTGATTTGGCGCTTCCTTAAAAAGCTAGACGTAGAACTACCATACGATCCATCAATCCCACTCCTTGGAATATATCCTAGAGAAATAAGAGCATTTACACGAACAGATATATGCACACGCATGTTTATTGCAGCAGTGTTTACAACAGCAAAAAGATGGAAGCAACCAAGGTGCCCATCAACAGATGAATGGATAAATAAATTATGGTATAGTCAGACAATGGAATACTATGCATCGATAAAGAACAATGATGAATCCATGAAACATATCATAACATGGAGGAATCTGGAAGGCATTATGCTGAGTGAAATTAGTTGCAAAAGGACAAATATTGTATAAGACCACTATTATAAGAACTTGAGAAATAGTTTAAACAGAGATGAAAATATTCTTTGATGGTTACGAGAGAGGGGAGGAGGGAGAGGGGTTTTCACGAATTAGATAGTAGATAAGAACTATTTTAGGTGAAGGGAAAGACAACACACAATACAGGAGAGGTCAGCACAACTGAACTAAACCAAAAGCAAAGCAATTTCCTGAATAAACTGAATGCTTCGAAGGCCAGTGCAGCATGGGTAGGGGTTTGGGGACCATGGTTTCAGGGGACATCTAAGTCAACTGGATAATAAAATCATTTAAGAAAACATTCTGCATCCTACTTTGGAGAGTGGTGGCTGGGGTCTTAAATACTGGCAAGCAGCCATCTAAGATGCATCAATGGGTCTCAACCCACCTAGAACAAAGGAGAATGAAGACCACAACAGACACAAGGTAACTGTGAGCCCAAGAGACAGAAAGGGTCACATAAATCAGAGACTACATCAGCTTGAGACCAGAAGAACTAGATGGTGCCTGGTTACAACTGATGACTGCCCTGACAGGGAACATAACAGAGAACCCCTGAGAGAGCAGGAGAGCAATGGGATGCAGACCTCAACTTCTCGTAAAAAGACCAGATCTAAGGGTCTGACTGAGAAGGACCCCAGTGTTCATGGTCCCCAGACTGTCTGTTAGCCCAAGACACAAACCATTTCCAAAGCCAGCTCTTCAGAAAGGGATTGGACTGGACTGGATAGAAAATGATACTGGTGAACACTGAGCTTCTTGGATCAAGTAGACACATGAGACTATGTTGGCATCTCCTGTCTGGAGGGGAGATGAGAGGGCAGAGGGGGTCAGAAGCTGACTGAATGGACACGGAAAGAGAGAGTGGAGGGAAGGAGTGTGCTGTCTCATTAGGGGGACAGCGATTAGGAATATATAGCAATTTTTGTATGAGAGGCTGACTTGATTTGTAAACTTTCAATTAAAGCACAATTTAAAAAAAAAAAAATTTGTAAAACGTACAGGAAACATTTTTAGGACCTTGAGGTTGGAACATTTTTTTGAAGATGATACAAAAAATGAAATCATGAAATAAAAGTGTTATAAATTTAACTACATTAAATTTAAGAATTTCTGTTTATTTAAATTTACAATAAATGTTATACAAAGTGCACAAAGACAAGCCCAAAACTGGGATATGACATTTGAAATACATAGCACCAATGAAAATATTCTGTCTGAAATAAAGAGATCCTAGAAATCAATATGAATAAAGTCATCCTACAACAAAAATGAGCAATTATTTCACAAATGTGGAAAAAAGAAATGGCCAGTAAGCAACAGAAAAAAGAAAGCTCTACTTTATTGCTTATTAGAGACATGCAAATTAAAACAACTTCTAAGTAAGATTACCCACCCCCAAATTGTCCAAATTTTAAAAGCCTAAGAAAGTGAAGGATTAGCAAGAGCGTGGTCTGATCATACTTCTCAAATACTGATGGTGGAAATAAGAATTGGAAGAAAAATCTAGAAAACGATCTGGCATCTTTTAGTAATGTGGCTTTTTACGGTCTACTCCTCTCACTCCTAGGCATATGCATTAAAGAAATTCTTGCACATGGACACCAAGAAGCACTGAAGCATTGTTCACAGCATCATAAATGTAAAAGAATTCAAATGGTATCAATACTACTGTTGTTGTTGGGTGCCGTCCAGTCAGCAATATTTTTAGAGAGGATAAATATACTGAGGGTATATTCATATGTTGGAATAGCATACAGCAATGAAAAGGGAAGATGGTATGCGTAGTACCATGGGTGGATCTTATAAACATAACATTGTGCAAAAGATACAAAGCATATTCCATTTATATTCCGTTAAATAAACTTTGAGCACATATTAAAAAAATGTTATAAAGCAAAACAAGGGGCTGAGGAACACAAAAATCAGCATGGTGATCCACGGGTAATAAGAAGAAATACAATCAGAGAGCAGCACATGGATCTTCTAAGGTATTTTTATCTCTTAACCTGCATTATGAGTCTAATTATATTTACTATAATTTTTATTGTTCTCCCTGACATTGTAAATGTAATTTAAAACTACTTTTGTGAATGTATAATACATTTCAAAATACAGAAATTTAAAGAAAAGTCTAGCGGTGGCATATGTATAGATTCCAAAATAAAATAAGCTGTATTTCACTCATTATGTTTTCTTTTATTTTAAAAGCAATTTTTGTTTATAAAATTAAACAACTGTAGTAAAGCAAACATTGTAAAGTACAAACAAATATATTTATAAAACCCTTATGCCATGTTGCCTAGACGTAGTCACTGTCATTTTTATGCCTAAATTTTGAGGCTTGTTTTAAATGCCAGAAACATACATTAAAACAAATCTATCATACAGAAGAATGCCAAATAACTTACATAGTAGCTACTCCCACCTTAAGGGAAGTGGAGCTTCACCCCATATCCTGTTAAGTAGGCTGTACTTGGTAACTTGCTTCCAAAAAAATTGAGTACAAAAAACAGACCAAACCCATTGCCATCAATTCGATTCCGACTCATAGCGACCCTATAGGACAGAGTAGAACTGCCCCATAGGGTTTCCAAGGAGTGGCTGGTGGATTCAAACTGCCAATATTTTGGTTAGCAGCCAAGCTCTTTAAGCACTGTGCCACCAGGGCTCCAAGTATGGAAAAAGAAGGAAAAAAAATGTTTGCAGTGGAGATATCTGGCGAACACACCTGGGCCAATTGATGAAGGTGAACACCATCAGTGGTCACCCATGCTGGTTGTTGAGAGCATGGACCCTTGATAGGAGGTGTTGAGAATTGTGCTTGACCTCTGTGGTCTTCCTTCCCAAAACTCATACCGTAACTCCAGTCTAAACTTGAGATAAACAGCAGACAAACCCCAGCTGAGGGACATTCTACAAAGCACCTGGCCAGCACTGCTCAAAACTGTCAAGGTCATCAAAAACACTGAATGTCTGAGAAACTGTCATGGGCAAAAGGTGCTTAAGGAGACAGGTCCACAGCATGTAAAGCCATATCCTGGATGGCATCCTGGGATAGAAAAAGACCACAGGAGAACATGAATGCAATCCAAATCGAGTGTGGAGCTTTGTTAATAATAACATAACAATATTGGTTGACTAGTTGACATATGTAATGTAAAATCTTAACAGCAGAGGAAACCGGGTGTGAGGTATATGAGAACTCTGTACTATCCTCCCAGTTTTTCTGAGAATCTAAAACTATTCTAATACAAAGATTATATAAAAAAAATCAAAACATAGCAAAATGAATATCATACATCATATAACATTTTCCAGTCTTTTGTGTATGCGTTCTTTAATTTAACCATATTCATTCCTGTCTATTTTCACATTGAGGAGCCATGGCCGCACAGTGGTCAAGCATTTGGCTGTGAACAGAAAGGTCAGCAGTTTGAACCTACCAGCCGCTCCTAGGAAGATAGATGTGACAGTCTGCTCCTGTAAAGATTACAGCCTTGGAAACGCTACGAGGCAGTTCTACTCTGTCCTCGAGGGTGACTATGAGTCAAAATCAACTTGATGGCAATGGGTTTGGTTTTGGTTTTTGGTATTCTCATGTCACAAGAAGCCCTGGTGGCACAACGGTTAAGTGCTCACTGCTAACAAAAAGGTCGGCAGTTCAAACCCGCCCAGCAGTTCTGTGAGAGAAAGACTTGGCTATCTCTTCCTATAAAGATTACAGCCTAGGAAACCCTTTGGGGCAGTTCTACTCTATCCCATGGGGTCAGTATGTGTCAAAAATGACTCTACAACATCCACAATTCTCACATAGCAGTTCAAACGGCCACTTCCTCCGGAAAGTCTTCCCTGACCTCTAGACAATTTCAGTTTATTCTCTCATATGCTTTTAGAGTGCAGCGTGTCTTTCTCTAGCAGAGCTACCACACTGTTAACTTTACACTTATTTTAGTAATAAATTGGTTAATGACTGTTTTCTCGACTAGATGATAATCTCCATAAGATCAGATAGTATAAACTACTTTTGATTACCATGCAAGCTTCAAGATCAGGCACAGAACCTGTTTAGTAAATATTTGTGAAAGAATATAAGGGCCCAGAGAAAGGGAGAATAAAATGATTTTAACAGCTTGGGCTTTTGCCTTGTTAATTTAGACAGCTAGCAGCCTGTGTTACTAGGGAAGACATTTGTGTGAGCAGCAACAGGAAGAAAGTTCATGGCTGCGCCCGATAAAGCAGGGCCATTCTGAAGTGTATTTCACAATTCGCTTTACCTTTGTGGCTTAATAGATTTCTGGTATAGTTACATTTCCTGTCCTCAGGCTAAAAAGTTGGAGCAAGAAATTCAAGATTTCAGTTTGATACATGGCAAGTTCTTAGAAGCTCCCAACATGAAAATTAAAAAAAAAAAAAAAAAGATTATACAAATCAGAAAAAGATTTTCTCTCTATTTTTTGTTGCATATCATTCATGAACATATAACTCTATAGCAAATTGTCATCTCAGAGTTAGACGCTATAAAATTTAAGCAGAGGTGGCATTTTAGGGTCTGATGACCTCAATAGCCTTAGGGAACCACCCTGAGGAAGCAAATTGTCTATATATAGCATGCTTCATACCAACGTTCTAACATTCTCCATTCTTGGAGTCCCTAGGTGGTGCAAACAGTTAATGTGTTCAGTAGCTAACCAAGAGACTGGAGATTCAAGTCCACTCAGAGGTGCCTTGGAAGAATGTCCTGCTGACCTACATCCAAAAATTTAGCCATTGAAAATCCTATGGAGCAAAGTTCTGCTCTGAAACAAATGGGGTTGCCACGCGTTGGAATCAACTCGATGGCAACCGGTAATTTTTTATGTTTTTTTTTTTTTAAATATTGGACTTAAATGAGCACTGCGTAAAATAAGACCTTAAAAAAAACCTTCATAATGAACGTTAGGATGGGAAAAACTGCAATAGTAAAAAGAGTGTAATAATAAAAAATATTACTTTATCCTATTTTTTTTTTTATTACTTTATCCTAGAGAAAAATTTCTTCCACAAGTATGTTGACAATGAAGTTGTAGCTGAAACCTTGTCATTCTATGACATCTCTGCCATTTATGGCTTTTAGTGTAATTCCAAAACAAATATATTACGGCAACTGTGCTTGAAATAACCCTAGGAATTACTATACACTTTTTACTCTCTCAGTCATAAAGAAGGAAACATAAACAGCTACATTTTTATAATTCATAGTAATTACACAACTCTAGGATGCCCTTAAATTTGATCAGGATTCACTTCCTCTAGGAGTACTTTGTTGGAAGCGAAGTAATTTGCATGTTTAGAGATGATACACTGTGCTCGAGACAGGAATAGTGTTGCTATGTGCCAGAAAATGAGTCCAGAAGTCAACCATCGAAAGCATTCAGGTCATTAATATATGTCACTGACTGATTCATCTTCACCTTTCAGACCCTTTTTTTAAGTAGGGCAGGCAGTTTTCTTTCTTTCTTTGAATAGTCTAGGCCTGCAAGGTAAGTTCAGTATCCTTGGGGACTACTGAATTTGGAGCATCCCAGTGACCCCCGGGTAAAAGGCTCTCCCCCAGTTCCTGAGGTGCCTGTCCATGAGTACGTGTGTTTCCAGCAGAGACTCTGAGGAGCTCCACGATTTGTGATCATAGAAACCCAGGTCAACTCTGCTTTCAAATATGCATGGATAATCTTTTTTGAACAGACATTGTTATTTGAGCATCACTGATTCTGAAAACATCAGGTGAATGCTGCTGCAAAGCAAATCTTATTGCTTTCTGTGTTCCATCAACCAAGAATGATTAGTTCTCTAGGTTTGCAGACTCTTAGAAATATAAGACAAATTCAAGAAGCAGGGATCTCCCTTTGACATACAACCATGATCAAAAATCCATCTCTCCAGACAATATTTAGTTCAGTGAGTGACTGTTAAACTTCAATCTAGCTATGCCTGCAAAGTTGCTCCAGGTTATATTTCTTCTTGCTTCCAAAAGAATTCTGAGTAGCATTGATTTCCAATAACCTGAAGAACCTGTCACACCTCCCAGCAGGCTCAAGTTGAGAATGGCAACCCCTGGTTAGCATTTTTTTTTTTCTGGAATCTTTTAGAAGCCTAGCAAGGCACATTTTCGTAGAGTGGGAAGAAAGCCAGATACATATCAAGCATGTCATAAAGACAAGACTTACTGTTTCCAAAGGATTGGTAATTTTCCATGACCTGAAAATGGAAATCCAAACAACATTTGAGCATCTTCACTCATCTGATCGTAACACTCGTAGCCTCTGATGGAACTGGGTCACTGCCCTTAAGGATTACACTTTCTAATCTGGAGACAATATATATTCAGAGAAGCAGCAAATCTCTCTTCAGAAGCAGACCGAGGGGTTCTTTCAGTGAAATTGAATCTGTGATAAATATGTTGTCTTTTCCTTTCAGGCTTTCTAATCTAAATCCATACATTATAAACTGAGCTCTTCAAAGCTTTAAAAATTGACAAGATTCTAAGGAAGTGAACGCAGTGGGTAGAAAACCTCTCTCTAAATGCAGGCTTGGCCTAGGCAGAAGTAAAAAATCAATAAGGCCCAAATTTAAAAGCTTTCTAGACAATACGCAGGGCCTACATTTTATCTTTCTTGTAAGCTGGAGGTGCTATTTAATAAACCCTTTGCCAGCTCCAAAAAGGTCCATCCAAATAGGATCAAAATAATATCTTGCCCTTCTATATATTTTATCTTACTTTCAACTATTTATTTTCCTTAAGAAAATGCCTTATCTTTCATCAGTGACTGCAGTCTTGTCTGCCGTGCTTGTTCTAATCGTGCATTAACAATGAATTCATGACATGTGGATAAACTTTAATGGATGCTTTGTTGTTGAAGACTTGAACTTAGTCATTTTATTTCAAAGGTCATAAAATTTTCAATACCAGAGAAGGAAAATATAGAAATACGTTCATATCTTTTTAATTCTGACTTAAAATGTAATATTTGGTTCTCTTCCCTGAACTCCAGACTCATTTTTCTAACTTCCTGGTGGAAATATCTGCATAGATGCAGCCTGTTGTGTCCAAAAGAGAATTTACGACTTCTGTACCCCAAACCTCCTCTTCCAACAGTCATTTCCTGCTCAACAAATGGGCATCTTTTCGGTTTCACAAGCCAAACCCTATAACTACTCATGATTCTTACTTTTTCTTTACTGTTTCTCAAATTCAAACCATCACATCACCAAGTTCTCTCACCTTGTTCTTAAAACATATATATTTCTCTCCATTCCTACCTCTATGACTGCACTTCAAGCCATCATCGTCTCCCTCAGGACTGTTGCAGTTGGTATTCCTGCTTCTGTCATTCTGTCAGTCAGTGTAGGACCCTACTTGTGCACCAGCTCTCGGTTGCTAACTGAAAAGTTGGCAGTTTGATCCCTTCCGTTGGCTCCACAGGAGAAAGACCTGGCGATTATCTACCTTAAAGGTTATAGCCAAGAAAATCCTATGAGGCAGTTCTATTCTGTCACATGAGGTCACCATGAGTCAGAATTGATTTGATGGCCCACAAAAAAAAAAACAAATTCTTCAACACCTTCCTTAAAATCCATGAAACCTGCAGAAGCCTGGGTGATCATTTAAAAATGCCAGTCCGATCATTACCACTTCCTGCACGAAACTTTTCACTAGCATTTAAAATACAGCCCACAGTTCTTACCATAATTTAACAGCTTTGTAAAATCTGGACTTTGACAGGTGTCTCAGAGTTTGTATCCTACACCTCAATTCCCTTCTACCTCTTGCTGCAGCCATACTGGCCACCCTTACCCATTGCGGTCAAGTTGGTTCCGACTCATAGCAACTCTATAGGACAGAGTATAACTGCCCCATGGGGTTTCCAAGGAGTGGCTGGTGGATTCAAACTACTAACATTTTGGTTAGCAGCCGAGCTCTTAACCACTGTGCGACCCTGGTGCTCCTTAAATGGTGCAACATTCTTCTTGTCTTAGAGCCTTTGCCGCTGTCACTTTGCCTGTCTGGAGCCCTCTTCTCCCATGGTCTTATATAAACAAGCCTCCATCTGTTCCTCATCCCCCTTGATCACGAGACTCTGTTATATTTTGCTCATCACATTCATTGTTCTCTGAAATTATCTTACTTGTTTGTATGTATATTTGTTCAAGCTGTTTCCCTTTCCTCCCTGGGCTGTAAGCTCCATTAAAGCAGAAACTTTTTCTTGTCCACTGTTGAATGTCACACGCTTATCACAGTTCCTGGGACATATCTTAAAACTAAACTTGTAGGGAAGCTAGATTAATGGACCAATAACAACCAGAATGGAGATAGTAAGGATTCTGACACATTGTGAAAAATGTGACCAATGTCACTGAACAATACGTATCCACTGTCGTGGAGTCGATTCTGACTTATAGCGACCCTATAGGTCAGAGGAGAACTGCCTCATAGAGTTTCCAAGGAGCACCTGGTGGATTCGAACTGTGACCTCTTGGTTAGCAGCCATAGCACTTAACCACTAAGCCACCACGGTTTCCACAATATGTATTAAAAAAAAAAAAACCAGTGCCGTCGAGTGGATTCCAACTCATAGCAACCCTTTAGGACACAATAGAACTGCCCCATAGAGTTTCCAAGGAGTGCCTGGTGGATTCGAACTGCCAACCCTTTGGTTACCAGACTCCAACAATATGTATAGAGATTCTTAAATGAGAAACTGATTTGTAGCATCAACTTTCACCAAAAACACAATTGAATATTTACCAAAAACAAAACAAAAAACAAACCTCATCATCATTAAGTCAATTCTGACTCATGACTGACTCATGGCGGTCCCATGTGTGCAGAGTAGAACTGTTCCATAGGGTTTTATTGGCTGTAATCTTTACAGGAGAAGATTGCCAGGCTTTTCTTCCATGGCACCACTGGGTGACTTTGAACCGCCAACCTTTAATTTACTGGTCGAGTGTAAACCATTTGTTCCACCCAGGGACATTGGTACATATACCACATAATAAAATTTATTTTTTAAATAAAAGAGATATAAGTAAGATAACACCTTACCCTTAGAGCCAAGAATATTGTCACACTTAAAGGCCCTTAAATAATTTGGAATTCATAAATTTGTAATGACTAATGTCTTAATTCCCAATATACCAAAGGATGAACATTGTCTCAAACACTCTGTTGCTTAAAAACCCATGTTTGTGCCCTTTGAAATACTCAAAAAAAAAAAAAAAACAACCAAAAGAAAAAAAAATTAAAATAGCCAAGTGTTCTAATGTTTACACAGTTCTTAAAAAACAAAGCTTAGATCACATCCTAAGTTCTGCTTATAGACCAAGGACTTCAGGTATGTGATTTAATATCCGTAATTCCTCCTGCAGGTATTTCCATGTGGTAGAGTGCCTTTGTTGCCCTGCAGGTGTTTCTGCCTGGAAGCAGACAGAAAGTCCCCACTGAGGGAGACAGGAGAGAGGCCAACCCATAAGCAGATGACTAGACCGTTAAGTATGGCCTCAATAAACCAGGAACAAAAAGCAGCTACATCAACAGACTTTTGTATTTTGATGTCTGCCAAAGAATTCAAAACACATTTTATTTTCTAAAAACAAGCCCCATATGGAAAGTTGTCTGCAGTAGGGAAAACTTGTTGGTGCTTTGGTTTAAATGTTAACAAGCAGGCTTTTTAAAATAGGTCAACAATAAGTTGTGACACCAAAAGGGTCACTGTTCTAAAAGTCTACCGCTTATTCTCTGTTTATCAGACAGCCTACTGATTCTAGACCCACTGAAACAAGTTCATAAATTCTCCAATGTGAATTAGTGACTAAGTTCAAGTCTTAACCTGTGAGCAAATCTCTGTTGAAATCAGCACCTGCGTGCTACCGATTGAGTGCAGAGATCCTAAAGTACTCAAGCATCCTATTATTATTATTAACAATACCCTATATTTCTAGTAAATTTTAGAACACCAACATTTCTTTTGTATAATTATATCATTTAATATTGACAACCTGAATATTCCTCTGAAGTAAGTCAAGCAGGAATTACTAGACTAAATTTTTTTTTTTTTAAAAAAAACAATAGCATCCATGTAGAGATTAAGGGAATTTTTAGAAAAGAAATATTCAAGTGAATTCTCTGGTAAAGGTCTTAACATTGCTACGAGGGAACAAAAAACTGAATAATTTAGCTTTAAAATCCTTATTAAAACTGAATTTTTAAGACAAGTCAAATTCTTTCATATTCTCTCTTTCTCCCTTGTATGCACAAAATTATAATTTTAGGAGGATGTTCCATGATCTGATATTTGTATCCTTTTTTTTTTAGTAACCCCTAGTGGCACAGTGGAACGCACTTGGCTGCTAACCAAAAGGGTGGAGGTTCAAACTCACCAGCGGCTCCACGGGGAAAAAAGACTTGACAATCTTCTCCCATATAGATTAACCAAAACCAAAAAATCCCAGTGCCGTCGAGTCGATTCCAACTCATAGCGATCCTATTGGACAGAGTAGAACTGCCCTGTAGAGTTTCCAAGGAGTGCCTGGTGGATTTGAACTGCCAACCCTTTGGTTAGCAGCCTCAGCACTTAACCACTATGCCACCAGGTTTTCCCCGGTAAAGATTACAGCCTAGAAAATCCTATGGGGCAGTTCTACTCTGTCATATAGGGTCACTGTGAGTCGGAATCACCTCGACGGCACATAACAACAGCAATAATTTATGGTAAACACTTAAAAAAGAAGGAACAAAATTTCTGTCTTTAAAACCAGAAATTGAGACTAAACTAAGATCTGATACTTGAAGCTGAAATGATTTCTAGGTTCAGTCCACAGATCACCTCAGACTTTGGTCGAAAAACACCAGCTTTTCTATGAACCTTGATATCTATTTCCAGTGTATTCTATAAAAAAAGTCATGCTTGCATGTAGAATAAACTTCTTTTTTCTTTTTTAAAAATCTTCAACTTATAAATTTGTGGGTATAAAAAGGGAAATAATTAAAAAATAAATGTCTATCCATTTATTTTACAAATATGTGTAAGGCATAGACTAAATATTAGACACCATGGTGGAGACTAGACAATGTAAAGAATATAAAGATTTATTCATTCATGGTTTGGCCCTCAAAAATCTTGCAGATGAGTGCTGATTTGAAGAAAAGTCTTAGAACATTCTGGAAAAGACCACTGTACACATACACACCCACACACACTCACACCCACACAGATACTTGCACGCATACAACATGTGCTACAGAGCTAGGCATTTTATTTTAGCTGATTAAAAAAAAACAAAACTATCATTTATTACCTGCCACCAAAAAGAAGGAAAAACAGATAAGATTATTGCTGTTTTTCATGGAGTGAAATGAAGTCTCAGAAAAGATACATAAACTGTTAGAGAACAAACAGGAACACCAGTTTTTAAATTCCAACTGATTCCTGGAAGCCTGATCCCTTTTTACGTCCCCAATTCTTGAGATTCATATCTCAATGTCATTTATAGTTGTATTTTACTTTTGATGATTGTACTTAATTCTGTTTATTCTTCCTACATTGAACAAATAAGATACCACATGGCCTCTTGCTACAACTATTAAAACAATAGCATTTAGGAAATTTTTTTTCTACAATTCTTTTTAAAAATAATTGACAGAAGATCCCAAAGTTTTCATTTCCCTTGAAAATTTTCTTCCAGTATTCCTCTTCTGAGATTTAGTGATTCACAAATGTCCAATAATTACTATCCGGTGCAATTTTTTCTTCAAAAAAAAAAAAAAAGAGACTAACTTTGTAATAATTCTTTTAACTCACCCAAAGGAAGTATCAGAATTTAAGATATTGGACAAAAAGCAGTTTTCCCAGGGACTATTGATTGCAATATTACTTATGTTTGATGACTAAGATCTTTTCTTAGGATTTTCACACAGTTAAAAAAAATGCTGAAAGAAAATAAAGTTTTCCTAAAGAAAAAGTAAATGGGAAAAGATTGTTTCATAAGGGAAAGCTATAAAATCAACCTGCATTGTGAAAACAAAAGAACACAGTTTCACATAAAGAAAATATTTTTAACATTTAAAACTCATTAAATTCAGAAAACACCTATTATAACCAGGTCAAAAAAAATTTCACATGTTCTCCCAAGTCAATTGATTTTCCTATGATATTTAAATGAATGGGTGGTGTAATATCGCCATAAATAACATCAAAGTGTACTATTCATGTGCAGGGATTAAAGTTCTGCTGTTACTGTGAAGTTAATCATCTTTACAATTATGCAATCAAATTAAGAACTTTGAGTTATTTTTTTAGGAGAAGAAAAACCCCTAAGGCCCCTTCTCTTCACACTTCCAAAAAGCATGTCTGTGAAGAAAAGGAAAGAAGCTTTACAACTATACATCCTCGGGGAATCTTTTGGACATCAGTAGCATTTAAGAGCCACAGTGAAAATGAAGAAATTAAAATATCCTAGACTGCAGATACAGGTTTTTCTTGAGGTTAAAAATACTCAAGAAAGATAAAACAAAAACAACTAAAAATGAGCTAGGATATGGAATCCTTACAGTCCCACCAAATATCTATCATCTCTAGAATGTATGGTACTCTTTTCCTAATTAAATGAAAAAAATGACTTCCAGAAGGGGGAAAAATCCTTTCTCATTTTCTTACTTTCTGGGTGATAAAGAAAAGAAAAAGCATAAAGTTAAGTTAAAAGATCATTTCCCATTCATAGCTAATTCATTCATCTGATAAGAAGAAACCTCTTTCTTATTCAGCCCATAAAGTAAACGTCCTGGTGATGCTGAATTAAGAGGAGGCATATTGGGTACTATGAATTATTCACAGGAAACTCTAGAGAGCTGAAAAACACTATTAATTCAGTTTTAATATTAAAATCCCACTGCAATAAACAAGCATCCTTTTTCTACATGACCAGTATTGTATCTTTAAGAATAGAATTTTGTCTGATTTACAACTATTTCAGAAGTTGAGAATTGTTAGGCTTACAACTTCTCTGAATAAAAAAAAAAAATGCAAATTACTAATCTGCTTGAGCCATGTATTCCATCTTCTCTTTTACTGCATATTATATTTAATATATATATATATCCATGGGTGCTTATTAAACCTATTTTATAGATGGAGAACCTGAATCTTAGAACAATTCACATGTTTCCCTGTAAGGCGTCCCACTTAAAGTTGTCCACATTTCATCTTCTAGAAAATACGTGTTTCATTGAAATTTTAAAAATTTCGTAGAGGGATCAGTAATGTAAGTATTCTGAACATTGATTTTGTTGCTGTGGGGTGATAATTTTGGTCAGATTTATTCCAAGCTGGCTGAGGCCCACCATGCTGCAGGTTATCCAGTTGGCAAGCAATACCACCTCCTGCTCGACACTTCCCTGGCTTTTTACCTAACTCATTGAACTACTCTTGCTCCCTAGAGCCAGTCACCTCCTAGGATGAATTGCAGTCAAAAGAGAAGGGGTCAAGTGATGAATTATCAAGAATGTCCTACTCCATTGTCAACAGGGTGAAGTATACAGGAAGTGACTAGACATAAAATTTGCTTGCAAAGGTATCCTTCTACTGAAGGGTGAAGACATCTCGCCTTACAGCCTAGTGCTGTGGCACTGCTTCAAATTAGATGCAAGCCTCCCACCTGGCATCTTGTGCAACAAATTGTCAGAACTTCAAAACAGATATGAAGTTTCAGAGCATAGCTATTGGTGTTTTACAAGAGGCAAGTGAGATCTTTCCAATGGGTTTGTTTGAAGAAATAACCTGTGCGTTATTCATGCCAATTTTGAAAGGATTGTCTCAAGGATCTACAGCTAGAGAATGTGCTTAAGGTCTGCCTTGATGGGGAGTATTCCAGTATCAAAACGAAATAAATCAGAAACTAAATTTTTTTTTTCCTCCTGCAATAGTAAGAGTTTTTTTTTTTTTTTTTGGTTGTTATTCATATGGTCAAAAGGTCCCTAAAGATATGCTGTAAATAGAAAAATAGGACATAAAAATCATATATTAGTTTTTTTTTTGATGTTTTATGAATTTTTAATATAAGTGTGGAGCCATAAAGCACTAACAAAAGTCAAAATGTTTCTGGGAACAAGATTGAGCAGTTCAACTTCACACAACAGTGAATAAAACTGTTAAATTTTTTTGGACAATGCCAATATTTGAATTTAAAAATAAATTTCTTTTTTTTATTGTATTTTAGATGAAGGTTTACAGAGCAAACTAGCTTCTCATTAAACAGTTAGTGTACATATTGTTTTATAATGTTGGTTAACAACTCCACTATAGGTCAACACTCTTCCTTCTTGACCTGGGGTTCCCTATTACCAGCTTTCCTGTCCCCTCCTGCCTTCTAATTCCTGTCCCTGGTCTGGTGTGACCCTTTGTCTCGTTTTGTTGTATGGACCTGTCTAATCTTTGGCTGAAGGGTGAATCTTGTAGACAGCATATTGATGGATCCTGTTTTTTTATCCATTCTGTCACCGTGTCTTTTTATGGGTGTATGTAGGCCATTTACATTCAGTGTAATTATTGATAGGTGTGAGTTTATTGCTGTCATTTTGTAGTGCTTTTTTTTTTTTTTTTTTTTGTCGTGCTGATGCTTTCTTTGTTCCTCTTACTCTCCTGTGCTGCATTCCTTTTGTTTGTGGATTTTTTTTTCATTTCTTTTGTTTTTGTAGATTGTATTTTTACTGAGACTTCATGTTTTTCTTTATTTTGATGAGTAGGTTTGTTAACTTTCTTTGTGATTATCTTGAAATTTACCCTTATATTCCCAGGTTTGAAACAGTCTATTATTACTTGGTATCACCTTGCCTTCTGCTCCATTAGAAAGTTCTATACCTACACCATTTATTCCCTCTTTTATTTTTCTGATGGTGTTGTCATTTACATATTAACCTCTCTGGTCCCCTGTTGTAAATCTTTTAGTTTTGAGTAATAAATCTTTTAGTTTTGAGTAGTCCTTGAAAATTCATTTCCTAGGTTGGTATCTGACTGGTGTGATCTCGTGTCCTAGATTCAGGCTATCGCCTGATGTTTGTTCTCAAACCAAAGGACTCTCTTTAATGAATCTTGTAAGTTTGGTTTGGCTTTTATATATTTCATTAATTTCTGTTTATTCAGAAATGTCCTAATTTCACCATCATATTTGAACAAGAGTTTTGCCAGATATATTATTCTTGGTTGGCACATTTTTTTCTTCAAGGTTTCATATATGTCATCTCCTTGCCTTCTTGCCTGCATGGTTTCTGCCAAGTAATCAGAGCTTAGTCTTATTGTTTCCCCTCTGTATGTGACTTTTGTTTTTCTGGCACTGCTCTCAGGATTCTTTGCCTTTGTTTTTAGCGAGGGTGATTATGATATACCTTGGTGATTTTCTTTTGTGGTCTATCCTATATGGGGTTTGTTGAGCTTCTTGAAGGATCAACTTTTCATCTTTTATGATATCAGGGAAGTTTTCTGTCAGCAATTCTTCAATGATCCTCTCTGTATTTTCCACTTTCTCCCCCTGTTCTGGAACTCCAATCACTTGCAAATTTTTGCTTTTCATTATATCCCACATCATTCTCAGGGTTTCTTCATTAGTCTTTGTTCCTTTTTCTGATTTTTCCTCAAAGCGATATCCAAGTATTTGTCTTCAATTTGCTGATCCTCTCTTTTATTATTATAGATTTATTTGTTTCATCCTGCCTTTTTTTTTTTTGGGTTATGTCTCAGCAGGCAGTCTGTGCTTTCTTTGTTGTTTGCTCATCCATAGGCACAATACTTTTTATCTCATCATCCAGTGGGCAGAGCCAGTCACTAAGCTATGGTGCATCAGGGCAGGTCCAGCTGAAGGGGAGGGGCTGTGATGGGTTGTTTGTGGCACATACTAGGGTCAACAGAGCAAGCAGAGTGTCAATGCAGGGCAGGTTCTTGTAGGCCTTGCCAGTGCTGCTCAGGGGTGTGATGTTCTGTGCATGGTGCAGAAATGCAGAGGGAAGGGGGAGATTGTGATGTGTGGGGCTAAGTTGAGTAAGGGAAAGAAAAGAAAGAGGAGAGAGAAACAAGAGCCAGAAAGAAAAAAAAAAAAAGTGCTGATGAAGCCTCCCTTTGGAGTAGAATGATGAGAAACCAAGAAAGAAAGGAAAAAAGAAAAGAGAAAAAAATAAACAATAATAATTAAAAAAAAAAAAAAAAGGATCCAAGGATCCCATCGAAGCAGTCGTGCAGACTAGGGAAGTGTCTTCCAAGCCATGCAGTATAGCCCAGCTAAAAGGGGTGGAGATGGCACACAGCACCAGGTATTCAGGAGACAGGAAAAGAAGGTAAGTAGAGAGAAATGAAGAAAAACAAAAAGAAAATAAACAAACAATAACGACAACAAAAGTCCCCAGGCATCCCACCAGCCTGGCCGTGTGAACCAGGGAAGCAGTTCCTCAGCTGAGTGGCACTTCACAGCCTGTCAAGAAGAAGCAAAGGTAGCACATGCAGCCAGGTGTTTGAGAGAAAGGGTGGGGAGGAAGTGAGAGACAGGGAAGAAACAAAAAGAAGCTGATAAAAGCAACTCCATCAACAAAGAAATGGCAATAAAGAAGCCAGCCAGTGTGGGTGGGGCAAGTCCAAGAGCACAGATCTGGCCCCTCCCAGCTGAGTGATTACAACATGCTGGGAAGCAGAGGAGGCTGAGCAGGGGGAAGAAGGGTGGGGGGTAGGAAAGCTTGTATCACTGGTTACCGAGTGCCGTCTCCTGCTGAGAGTGCCCTGAAGCTGCTTTCCTGTGCTCACTGTTTGCTGATATCTGACAGGAGTCCAAGATGGCAAATCCTTGCTGCCTTAGCTGATAAGGGACCTCCACTCCGTGTCTCTCCTCGGTCTCTGTTTTCTGTCAGTTTCTTATTCCATTCAGTGCTTGGTTGCGTTCTTTATCTCTTCATTTGATGCTTAGGGTTACAGGATTGACGTTTGTCTCTTGTTTTACTTAGTTTTTTGGGTCTTTGGGATAGCATCGTGCTTCTGTCTGCACTGCCATGTTGGCTCCACCTAAAATTAAATTTCTTATTGATGATGATTAAATGGTGTTTGTGGCATTTTTATCTTATAATAGAATCAGTTCATTCACTTCACTTGTCTGAGTTGTACTACACACAAGTAAGTGTATTTGAGGTTGGCTGTATTCTGTGTTCTTTCTGTTAGTTTGTTATTAAAATATATTGAACTACTAAAATATTTATTCCATACTGTTCTTGGCAGAAATACTCTACAAGGACAATATATAAATGCTATGCTTTGACAGGGCACTGCCTTTCCTGGGCTCCCCCAATTCCCATACTTCTGATTCCAAGATTTAAGACAAAGCACATCAGCACAAGTCAGGACAGAAGAAAGATGGGAAAAGCTGGTGCCTTTTTAATTCAATATTAATTGAAAGCTTAGTATATAGAATTCTCTCTCTCTCTCTCTCTGTTTCTAGATATATACCCATAGATATATAATCTAGTTAAATATATATCATGTATACAGTATAAAAAAATATAGTATATATACTGTAATATCAGTATTCCATGCATATGTATATTTGACTAGACTAGCCAGCCAGTCAATATATCTGTAAATATGTATATATATAATCTAGTCAAATATATATAATATGTATGGCACACATAGTGTAATATCAGTATTTTATGCATATATATATTTGACTAGATTAAAAAAAAAATTATATATCTGTAAATATATATATACCAAAACAAAACTCATTGCCATTGAGTCCAATCATTTACATACATAAAAACTTTGTTGTCAAGTTGATTTTGACTCAAAGAGACCCTAAAGGACAGAGTAGAACTGCCCTATAAGGTTTCCAAGGAGAGCTAGTAGATTCAAACCGCCCACCTTTTGGTTAGAAGCCAAGCTCTTAATCACTGTGCCAGCAGATGTCTAGAAATACATATATAGTATGTATATTTATATATATCCCACCAGAACTCAGTGCCCTCGAGTCTATTCCGACTCATAGCGACCCTATAGGACGGAGTAGAACTGCCCCATAGAGTTTCCAAGGAACGCCTGGCTGATTATATATATATATATATATATATATATATATATATATATATATATATATATATATATATATATATATATATATGTATATAAACCCAGAACCTTGAACTATATATCTATAAATCTGGGCACCATGCTTAGCAAAAAAATTTTGTTTTGAGAAGTTGATTTTATTTAGGATATATTAAACATATCAATTAAAATTATATAAAATAGAATAGTATATTTTTAAGTTCCAAATGAATTATACATACAGAAACTGCAGAAGTGAGATAGATGGATGCAATAGAAAGGAAAGCGTTTTGATGGAGACAGAGAAATATAAAGTGGGCAAAAGAGTTTAAGCAAAAGCATAGATTAAAGAATTACAGACGTATTCAGTCTTAATAGAAAGGTGAGTTTATCTTAGAGAATAAACAAACATTGGTTAATGGAGGGTTTATGCTGTTAATATTATGTAATATTGGTTAAATGAGAAGTTAGTGAGATGATACTTTGGTATGATACAAAGTCAGTTTAAAGGAACTTAATGCTATTTATATAGTTGTTATTGGTATGCTTCCCTTATTACAGCCAAATTTAGCTTTTAAATTTAATGTGGTATTCTAGACTATACATAATGGAAACAAAACAATCCAGAGCCAAACAATGCAACAAAACAAAATTAAGCTTCTCAATCACAACAGTTATCATGGAAAGAATAAAGCAGAAATGTAAGATTAACCTATGTACAACAGACTGGACTGGAAGACTGGTTAGATTGGAGGAACGAAAGAGAAAAATGAGCCAGAGATGGCGCTGAGGTTTCAAGCATGGATGATGATCTGTGGAAAGACAGTTCTACTGGCAGATAAGAAGTCATCCAGAAAGCCAGCTTAGAAAGAAACATGATTAACTACGCTTGAGATATGCTTGGCTTGAGACAACAGTGGAAAATCCCAGGGGATCATAGCAAAATATTATCTCCAAATTGTAATAGATTATAGAAACTGTCAGATTCTGTATCAATCTGGTACAGCAATCTCCCAAAACATTATTCCTAACAAATTGTCATGTAGCCTGTGTTTGACATTCTTTTAATGATGTGAAAATTCCCTATTTTCCTATCAACTCATCATTTTTACCTACTTTTAAAAATTCTATCTCTTACTCCTACCCACAAATATGCCTCCTTAAAATTCTAAGCTTTGGTGCTAACTGTTCCCTGTGGAAACACAAAATAAATTTAACCCTTCTTCCACAAAATGGCCCTTCAAATAATGAAGACACCTCTCATGTCCCATTGAACCTTCTCTTCTCCAGGTTAAACATCATTTGATGTGTTTTCAATCTTTTCACTGTGTCTTCTTTTAAAGAGTGATGCCTAGAATTAAACTGAGATTTCAGAGAAAGAACAGGGCTAAAGATTAAGGGGGAAAAAAAAAAGACTGATCATTATGGAGAAGATTTTTGAAGTGATTACATGGAGGGGAGAATGTTGAAACAGGAAACAAACAAAAGATATTAGAAACCATAGCAGAGGAGCAGAGTAAAACTTAGTAAATGACACACAGAAGTAAGAGGAAGAAGAAAAAACAGATTAGATAGATACAAAAATAAAACAAAACAAAACCCAAGACAGGGCAGTAGCAAAATTAAGTAGGAGATAGCTTCATGATAAGAATGTAAAATGCTACCAAGGAATCGATATGTTTAAAAAAAAAAAAAAAAAGAAAGAAAATCTGAATAAAGGCCATGGGGTTATTTATTAGTAACTATGAGTTTTAAGAGAGCTGACCTCAAGAAAGACAGATTTCAGAACTTTAAGTTGTAAAGATACGGAAAAATTTGGTAGTAAAAGAAATAAGAAAAAATAATGAAACATCTAGAATAATCCTGTTCATATTTCAAGACCCAGACCAAAGGACACTTCTTCATAGAAGCCTTCCCTAAAACTGTTGCACTAAGGCGGCTAGCACTGCTTATTGTGATTCTAGAACACCTGTACAATTACCTGTTGTGGCATTACTTATCATGATTTGGAGAGTTGACTTCCCATCCCCCAACAGATTAAATGTTGTTTAGCAACAGAAACTTGTTCTTAATCATCTCTATGTCCTCAACATTCGGCCTAATGTCGGACGTACAGCAGATGGTCAGTAAATGCATGTTGAATCAGAAAATTAATGCTCTCTGATGCAAGAAGTTCAAGGAAAGTTTTAACGAGCACTGTAGGTGTTCTGCCTAGTTTTGCCCAGATCTCCTTTCCTGTGTCTCTGTGACCTTCCTCCAGCTTTTGTGTGCTTTTACTTCCAAGTGCCTGACTCTGCAACTACTCAGGATGACTTCCCTAGGGCTAATAGATCCATTCCGCCTAAGCTGAGAGAACTGGAAGAGTCCAGGATATACATCCCCCCAATATGACCCTTAACCAGAGACTATAGATGCAAGAACAAGAAAGTCCTGTGCCATGGCCTCTAGAAGGAGCAACTCTGAGCCTCTCTTACATGCCAGAGCTTCCTGGAGGGTTCAGGCTGGATCTGCCTCATGTGGGGCTCTACCTCAAGTGATAGTCATGCTTGAAATTTTCCCCAACCTTGTCTTGTTTCCCCAAATCCTTATCAGTTTGTCTGGGGAGTACCTCCTTAATAAATTACTTGAACACCAGTCCTTGTCACTGGATCAACTTCTTGTGAAACTGCTCTGAAATAATCCAAAAAACCGATTGCTGTTGAGTTGATTCTGACTCATAGTGATCCTATAGGACAGAGAAGAACTGCCCCAAATTGTTTCCAAGGAGCGACTGGTGGATTTGAACTGCCGAGTTTTTTGGTTAGCTGCGGTAGCACTTAACCACTAAGCCACCAAGACTCTTGCTCTAAGACAGAACTTCTTTTACTATAGGTGACAATTAGTTATATTTAAAAGAAGAAAAAGGTGGTCCATCCAGGAAAGATTGTAAAATTAAATACACTACCATATAAACTTAAAGAAGGTGAAAGGTCAAAAATGGCATCATAGAGGTTTGAAGTAATAGCCAGTTAGAAGTTTAAATCTTGGGAAAGGAGACTATCAATGAACTACCTGAGCCTTGACCTTGAGAAACAAAGAGGAAATTGTTGGCTGACAGGATATATCCTGTCACTACTGTGGAATTCTGAAGTATAGGAAGAGTTTAGGATGTAAAATACATTTCAGTTATACAACACAGATATAGACCTTGACATGGTCATGGATATAGCTGGATACAAATACATAGTACACACATTCTAAGTGTCCCTATAAGTTTCAAATTCAGGTGGCTGAGGAATTTCTAATGCCTGTGTTGAGAGACAGGAGCAATGTGATATATATTATATGCCAAAAGCTCAAGGAGAGAAACAGAATAAAAGACTCAATAGTACTCACTTCAATAAACACTTTAGAGTCATTGTTTGAACATCTTCATCAGGTCTTGTTTTATGCTGTGAATACCAAAATTAATAAAACCTAGGTTCCTGTCATGTTGTTACAAACATGATACATGTTGTGTCATGGGGCCACAGTAAGGAGTCTTTCAAGTACATCAAATTACAAGAATAAAATAGTCTTACATGAAATAAATGGTAAAATTAACACATAATTAAACAAAGTAGAGAATGACTTTAAAGTCTGTACATAGTTGACTGTACGCTTTTTGAATATATCACACCTATAAAGGATGTTTCAATCAAAATGGGACTCTTTAGCTGTGAAATTATCAAAAATAAGAGTCAAAAAGTAAATATGACCAGAACCACGAGAATCCTGCCTTGGGGACAAAGACTTCTATCCGGACTTTGGGCATTCTAGAGTTTTTGGTATGGCCATTTATCCCTCCTGCAGGGATGTGTGCAATATGCTTACTCTGAGAACATTAGCACTTAATCCGCTTGCCTTTGTTCTGATCTCAGGCCTACTGGCGTATTTTCCTGAGTTGCCCCCCGCCCCAAAAAAACACTAAGCAGATGAATGTGAGTGTTCCATTCCATGTGATAGTTATAGGTGCTATTCTAAATTAAAAACTGACGTTATCGTTCTATCTTTATCAACTGAACTGGTTTAATGTCAGCCTATCTCTTTCTATTTTCCATGGTCTTCTTTCTTGGTCCTAATAAAATTGTCAAATTCACCAAATAATGCCAGTATGTGTAGTGCTTTGGATGGCAGGTAGTCAATGCCCCTCTGTGATCACGGGGATGATGCAGGCCTGGGCAGTGTTTCCTTTCATTGTGCATGGGGCTGCCATGAGCTAACAAAACTAACAATGAAAAGAAAGACATTCTATGTTAATGGATTGGGAAACGTAATACTGTTTAGATGTAGGTACTATCCAAAGTAATCTACAGACTTAAGGCAATCTCCATCAAAATTCCAACAGCCTTCTTTGCAGCAATGGAAAGGTCAATAATCAAATTCATATGGATTTGCAAAGAACCCCAAATAGCCAAAACCGTCTTATAAAAAAACAATGTAGGATAACTCATACTTCCTGATTTCAAAACATGGTATAAAGCTATAATAATCAGAACAATCTGGTACTGGTATAAGGGCAGGCATATAGGCCAATGGAATAGAATTGAGGGACCAGAAATAAATCCATACATCTATGGCCAATTGATTTTTGATAAAGGCGCCATATCAATTAAGTGGGCAAAGAATAGTCTTCTCAACAAATATTGCTGGGATAATTTCCACATGCAAAAGAATGAAGCTGGAATTGTACCTCATACCATATGTGAAAATTAACTCAAAATGGATCAACCTAAATGTAAGAATTTAAACTGTAAAACTTTTAGAATAAAAACAGGGACAATGCCTCGGGACATAGTTTTCAACAATGGATTTTTAGATATGACACCAAAATCATGAGCAATAAGAGATAAAATAGATTAACTGGATTTCATCAAAATTTAAAACTTGCCCATCAAAGGACTTTACCCAAAAATGAAGAGACAACCTACAAAATGGGAAAAAAATCGTATCTAATATGGGAAAAATATCATATCTGATAATGGTTTAATATTCAAAATACATAAAGAATTCCCACACCTCAACTACAAAAAGACAAACAACTATCAAAAAATGTACAAATGACTTGAATGCACATTTCAGCAAAGAAGATATACAAATGGCCAATAAGCACATGAAAAGATGCTGAGCGTCGTTAGTCATCAGGGAAACGCAAGTCAAAACCACAATGAGATACCGCTTCACAGACATTAGAATGAATATTATCAGAAAAACAGAAAATAAAATAGGCCAGATTTACTAGTCTGCCAGAGACTGAAGAAACCTTGAGAGCGTGGCCCCAGGACATCCTTGTAGCTCAGTAGTGAAGCCACTCCTGAGGTTCACCCTTCAGCCAAAGATTAGGCAGGCCCACAAAACAAAATAAAAATAAATGGGCACACCAGCTCAGAGTCAAGGACGAGAAAGCAGGAAGGGACTCGTAATAGTGAACCCAAGGTCAAGAAGGGGAGAGTGTTGACATGTCGTGGGGTTGGCAACCAATGTCACAAACAATATGTGTATTAATTGTTTAATGAGAAAAATCTAGCTTTCTCTGTAAACCTTCATCTAAAGTACAATAAACAAATTAAAAGAAAAACAGAAAATAATAAGTGTTAATGAGGATGTGGAGAAATTTGAGCCTTCGTCCATTTTTGGTGAGGTTGTAAAATGGTGCAGCTGTTATGGAAAACATCTTCGAGTTTCCTCAAAAAGTTAAATACGAGATTGCCATATGACCCGTAATACCATTCCTAGATATATATCAAAAAGATTTGAAAGCAGGGACTCAAACAGATATTTGTGTACCAATGCTCATTGCAGCATGACTTACAATAGCCAAAGGGTAGAAACAACCCAAGTATCCAACAGCAGATGAATGAAAAAACAAAATGTGGTATATGCATACAATGGAATATTATTAAGCTATAAAGAGAAAGCTCTTTAAAGTGCTGAAAAGCAAAGACGTCACTTTAAGGACGAAGGTGCACCTGACCCAAGCCATGGTGTTTGCAACCTCCTCATATGCATGTGAAAGCTGGACAATGAATAAAGAAGACCAAAGAAGAATTGATGCCTTTGAATTATGGCGTTGGTGAAGAATATTGAACGTACCATTGACTGCCAGAAGAATGAACAAATCCAGCTTGGAAGAAGTACAGCCAGAATGCTCCTTAGGAGCAAGGATGGCAAGGCTTCATCTCACATACGTTGGACACGTTATCAGGAGGGACCAGACCCTGGAAAAGGACATCATGTTTGGTAAAGTAGAAGGTCAGGAAAAAAGAGGAAGGTGCTCAAGGAGATGGATTGACACAGTGGCTGCAACAATGGGCTAAAGCATGACTACAATTGTGAGGACGACACAGGACAGGGCAGTGTTTTGTTCTGTTGTATGTAGGGTCGCTATGAGTTGGAACCAACTCGATGGCACCTAACAACAACAGCAACAGTAAAGAGAAATGATGTTCTGGTCCATGCTAAGACAAGGATGAGCCTTGAAGACATTACATTGAATGAAATGTCAGACACAAAAGGACAAATATTGTATGATTCCACGTATGTAAAATATATAGAATAAGCGAATGTATAGAGATGAAAGTTTATCAGCGGTTACCGGTGGGACGAAAATGGGAAGCTATAGTTTAAGCGGTACTGATTTCTGTTAAGGGTGATGAAAAAAGAACTTGGAAGTAAATAGTGGTGATTGTTGCAGAACATGGTGAATGTAATTACTGCCTCTGAATTGTACTCATAAAAAGGGTTGAAATGGCAACCATTTTGTAATATGTATTTCAACACAATAATATTTTTAAAAATCAATGAGTAGGTTAATCGAATACAAAAAATATTATTAATTTTTTAAAAAAGTTAAAAATCATGGAAGCTTGGACATAAAATCAATATTAGAAGTATATATTTAACTCCCTTATTTTACAGATAAAAATATAGTTCTGGAAAGTTTAAATACCTGAAAATCATAGAGTGTGTCAGTAACATGATAGAAGGAAGCATGGGACTCTTCATTCTTGACACAGAGTTCTCCCCAAATAATTTGCAGCCATCTGTTTTTCTACATCTTGAAATTATTACTACCTTTTGTAGCATGTCTTACCCTATTTATTTCTCAGTTCTGTTCCCAATATAAGAAGCCCTGGTTGCACAGAGTTTAAGCACTTGGCTTATAACCAAAAGGTCGGCGGTTCGAACCCACAAATGGCTCTGCAGGAGAAAGAGGTGGCAGTCTGCTCTCATAAAGATTACAGCCTTGGAAACCTTATGGGGTGGTTCTGCTCTGTCCTATAGGGTCGCTATGTGTTGGAGTCAACTCCACAGCAATCAGTTTGGTTTTTGTTCCCAGTATAATCTGATTTATTGTGGGCTAGCCAAACGTGTCATAAATTAGAGTGCATTACCTCCTGCGTAAATGCTTTATTGTCAATTTTGTAAATTTTCATCATGGTAAGCAATTCCAAATACTCTATAAACACTAGGGCACTGACATGTATTTACTTTCTCCTGCCAAATCTCTTTGATTTTCACGTGGTAAAAAATGCCAATGAAAATTAGCCCTGAGTTGTTATTTCTTTATTTCATATGACAGCATCAATGTTATTCTAATCCCACCTAATTACTTTCGATTTTTCACTCTCAGGATAAAATCATTGTAAACATTCATTTGTAGGTTATTATGTTTTCTACCAAAAGCTATACAAGCATATGTTTCCTATTATGAAATAAGGGCTAATAACAATCACCATCATAATCATTATCATCAAAGATACTGCGAAATTTCAGGACTCAGTTTATGGTGTGTGTGTATGTCTGTGTATTTAATGCTATATTTTAAAGAGACTAAATGTCGGTTACTTAAATTAGATGTTATAGCATTTCTAATCCCTAAAAATACTGTGTAGAATATTGACTGTCTGTACTTACTGGACAGGGAAAGAAAATGCAAACAAGGAAATATATATATATATATATATATATATGTAATACAATCAATATATTGATAATATTGCTTGCATCCTCTAAGTACATGAAAGATTATGTTCAAAATCATCTAGGTTATTTTTCCAAGTCAGTATAATAACGTATCCTTAGACAATTCCCATGACATACGCTCTTAATACACTACAAGTCCATTGTTGTCCAAGAAAATGTCAGACACTTGTGGACTTGTCCTATAGGGTTGCTATGAGTCTGAATCCACTCGACGGCACTGGGTTTCTGGGTAGAATAATACAAATTATTTTTTGAGAAAAAATATATTTATCAGGAAGAACATTAGAAATAACCAATAAAAGTATGCTTTATTATTACACAAAGCCATCCTGCAAAATACATGGGATATTATAAGTATTATTCTTTCCCAAAAGAGAAAACAATAATAATTTTAATGGAAAAGGGAAAAGAAGCTACTAAATGAGGAAAGAATGATTATATAGCACTCTTTGAACTAGGAAAGTTGGAAAGAGTAAATTACTCAAATGCATACTGGTATGATATTGTGATAAAGAATGAAAGCTATTAAATCATAAATTTGGACTTGTACCCCAACTCTATTTTTTGATTCACTCTCTGAACTTTTTCTTACCTGAAAACTGACGATTAAATTAAGATAAAGCAAGTAAAACTATTAGTTCTGTGGCTGTCATACAGTAAACTCTTATGCAATTTATGTTTTACTTTATAAACCTAAAACCCAGTAAGCCAGTGCCCTCGAGTCGATTCCGACTCATAGCGACCCTATAGGACAGAGTAGAACTGCCCCATAGAGTTTCCAAGGAGCGCCTGGCAGATTCGAACTGCCGACCCTTTGGTTAGCAGCTGTAGCACTTAACCACTAGATAAATATACAATGCCTAGGTTTATAACCTACAATGCCTAGGTTATAAACCTAGACATTGCATATTTATCTGAAATAGAATATTCTACAACTGGTACATTTTTTAAAGATAAAAATGATCAAATAAAGAGAAAAATATATACTACGTAGTACAATATTGAGAAATTTATGGTAGTTTAAGGTCCCAAATGTACTTGGAATAATCTAGAGAAAATGTTCAGAATATATTTCTAAACAATTAAGTTGAATTAATGGGAAAAATCAGTTTCTAAAAAATAAAAAAAAAACTTTTTTTGTTCGATGGAGTATTTAGATGAATATAAAATCTCTTGCTGAAACTTCTTCAATGACTTCCTAAAAAAACCAGTCTAAAATTCAAACATTGAAGTAGCAAAGAAAACCCTTCACACTGCCTTTAACCTTGTTCTTTAGTGACAGTCCAAACTCACAAAGCTGTGCTCCATTGACAAATCATTACTTAACACAGTTCTTTTTCACGTCATCTTACTTTTCCTCCTTATGGAAAGCTCTCTTCCAGCCTTTTTCCTTTATTACTTAGTGAATTCAGTCGTATTTTTTAATACCTCTTCAAGCATTTCCTCAGTTTCATTTAAAATACATATGGCGTGCCTACACTATTCCAAGCATTTTGCTGGGTTATATGCTTGGAAAGGGCTAGGCTCATGTCCTTAATGACTGAGAGTCTGGTGACAGTGACACACAAAAGCAGATAATTTCAGTATGACGCATGTGTTCTAAGTTCTGGTTGTGCTGAGGGCAAAATGGGAGCCCAGTTGAGGGAACTATAGATAACCCTAAAGGGTTAGGGTAGCTTCCAGGAAGAGACTGTGTCTGGTGCTGTGTCTTACAGGGAGTGAAGACTGAACTAAGAGAAAAAGAATGAGGTAGGTTTGAAAATCATTATTCTGTAAAGTGTGGCTAAATGTAGTTGACTCTGTATTTTAGCCATAAATGAATCACTAATATACTATAGGTCTTTATTATAGCATGTATAAGACATACTATTTAAAAGTAATTATCACGCTGTATTTCAGTTGAAAGACTGAGATTAAACGTGAAAGAAAGACATTGGAATTAAGTCATTTGAATGGACGTTCATTCTAACATTATTTAGGAAGTTTCCTTTTCTACAAGGGCCAATTTGTAATTAGAAAGAAAGGCATCTCTCTCTTAAAAATGGTGATTAACATTGCAAAAATGGCACGTAGGTGTCAGAGGTCCTCTAGCCTCACAAGGGGGAGGAGAGAATCACCATCATTGTCAACCCAAAGTTGATTCCTATGAGGTGGAGGTCAGGCATGCCTCCTATCTCCAACCTTTTTACCAATTCTGACACCAGCCATCCCTCCCGCAACACTCTCTACTTCTCTGCTGGGTTCAATAATTCATTACGATGGCCACACAAAGCTCACAGACCACACTCACAGTTACAGGGTTTATTAGGGAAATAACAGGTTATAATTGGGGAACAGGATCAACAGGCTACATCTCTGAATCAGGATCAGGAAGTACGCAGGCAAGGTCTCCCTTGTTCAGTGCAGGACAGCTCTCAGCTCCTTTCAGTCATGCAGGGCGCCTCTCAATTCTTTGAGGACAAGCCCCTCTCGGCCTCCTCAGGACAGGCTCCTCTTGGGCTGTAAGGTCTCCTGGTTCTGCTGCTGTCATTTCTCTGCTGCTGGATTCTGCCATGCCTGCTGTTGTTTCTTGCCATCTCCAATTGCTACACTTCTCTCTGTTGCCTGGTTCTAGAAGGTTCTTAGCATAGGGACCCCAGGTCCAAATGATGCACACCACTCCTGGCTCTTCTACACCTTGGTGGTAGTGAGATCCCCTCTCTGCTTCTGAGATTGGCTCCCTTTAAGCCTAGTAGGATGGCAAAACTGATCAGTTTCCTCCCCCTCCTTAAAGTTCCATATATCTTACTTGCATTAGCAACAAGCTGCCCATTCACTCAGTGGGTCACAAGCACCTTATTTCTATAGTCCCACCTAATCATTGTGTGGGAGTTACAAGACCATGCCTAGCTAAAAGGGCCATATTAAGTAATTCATTGCACTGCAGACACATTTAATAGGTTTTAATTTTGATTGAAATTACTTTGTGACATGGAAATGTAACTAACAAATTGATGTAAAAGCTTAAGTCACTGAAAGCAAAGTTCAGTCATTAACAAGATCATTCAAGTTCTTGATAACTACTTAAAAATACACATACATTTTTCTAATTATATGAGTAGTTCATTCTATGTAGAAAATTTAAAATGCACATCAGAATCATAAAATACATAAAAAAATTCACTCCTACTCACTCCATCTAGAAATAACCAGTATAATAATTTTGATGTAATTTCTTCTACTCATTTTTTAAATACATTTTTGACTTTTTCAACTTCTCTATTTTGTTTTAAAGGTTATATTTAAATTTTAAGCTGTATAGTCAACACAACATTATTCACAAATACGCTCTTCTTAACAAGACTCTTGGATGAATTAATATTGAGCAATCCTTTCCAGCTTACTTATTATGACTGTGCGATTTTATTACTTTATATGATTTTTTTGCCCTCCAAGTTAGATATTTTAATGTTTTAAAAATATTTTACACTCAATATTTGCCTAGACCTAGCTACGCATTTGCCAATTTCAATGCTCCTTATTCCATCTCAGACCAAGGACAATGTCTCTTCTTCCTCAAGGACATGCTTCTAAGTGTGTTCAGTGAAGTTGGTAGTGAACTTTCCCTGCTTTTATCTGAAAATTTTTATTATCAAATTTGTTCTTTCAAAACATGTTTTCTGCATTTGCAATTAAAGGCGACTTACTTTTCTTCAGGCTTTTAAATGCATTATTCCACTGACTTCTGGCTTCTGTCAATGCTCCACAGAAATCAGCTGGAAGTTTAATTTTTTTTTTTTTTTTCATTATTAAGTACAACATTCACTTAGGTGGTCAGTGCCTCGTAAGTTGGGTCATGAGTCAGTGCCGTGCCACTCCTTTTCTTCGAATTATCCAGATGGAGTTTTTAGTTTGAGTCCATAAATAGCAAGAGTCCAACCTCCATTCTGCAGAGAAAACAGGTCTGGAAATTTCTCCCAACATTTCTTCCAATATTTGTCAGCATCAGACCTGAACAAGGGTATTAATCTCTAACTTTTAGCTACTCTCATAGAAGTACTATAATTGCATCATCTCCTGGAGTAGCAATCCATTTATGAGGGCCCCGTTCATTTGTTATAATCTCTCATCTCATTTTTATTTACCTGTTTCGACCCATGCCTTTTCCCCTCATAGTTGGTATGTGCCGCTTAACCAAAGTGCCAATAATAACAGCATCCTTGTGAATGTTTCTTCTTGGCTCAACCTCCAGGCAGTAGTCACAGAATCTGACAGGTAAAGAATAACAAAGCTCATCTGAAGGGTCACATTCACAGTTAACCCTAATTTGGCTATGTGGGGTAGGTAAAGTTATGACCTACCGCAAAGTACCTTTAGGAATTCTCCATGTCAAATATAATGGCATCAATATATGGTATCATGTTCACTCGGATCAGCTGGTGTATACATAAAAATTTAACCCCTGTCTTGAGAACATCAGATCAGACAAAGTGAAAGAAAATACTTGAGTTCATAAAGCCATATAATTGTGTATTTACATCCTCCCTTATGCTCTGCTATCTCCTGATCCTAGAAAATGTTCTAGTAGTATCTTCCCATAATCAAAGAACATAGTTATTTAAACAACTAAACAATCCTTAAAAACATTTCGTACCAGTTGCTTTGACTCACGAGCATTTTGATGGCCTACGCTGCTTAGAGTGGGGTAAGAAATGAGGCTGGCTGTGCAGCATTGTGATTCACTGCCCATTTCTACCCATTAATAGCAATAAAAAGGCTTGGTCAGAAGTAATATGTCCAGGTGGATTGAATTAATGGAGAATGCATGGTTCCAGTCCTCTCATTGTATTCTCTAATGCTGCATCTGTTACAGAATTAGTGAATCCAAGAGTATAACAGATGCCTATCCTAATTAACACCCATTTGGAGTTCCTGGGGTCCCTGGTAGAGGTCCAATGTAATCCACTTGCTTGCAATGTGTAGGTTCTTCTCCTCAGGGAATTTCACTCAGAGCCACTTCCAAGTGATTTCTTTCCTGTTTACATTGGATGCAGCTTATCACATTGGACATTTCATCAGGTAAAACACAATTGTGTCATGACCCTACTCATCAATGAATGGCCTGAGCACCCACATGCCTGCTCATTTCACACGGTCAAGGAAGTAGCTCTGGGAATCTGACCAAGGTATCTGCCTAAGCATTCCTAGTCCATCTGAGTCCCCAGTTGTGCATATTATGTGGGCATCTACATGACCCACTTTGTTCTACCAGGACGTTCCCACAGGCATTTCCATTGATAAGGGACTCACTCAGGGGTAGCCTTTATTGTTGTTATCTGGGTCCCATTTACCTGACAAAATAGCAAGACCACTGGGTGAAGCCAAGGGTTTCTAGATGAGGAAACTGATCTGCTAGTCTCTGAGTGTCTTATTCACTGGCAGTGTCTATGAAATGTAGTGACTTATTTTTCATCTTTTGAGAATGTACTGGGTTGCAGCAGTCCGGATAATTCTAAGAAATTTCACAGATTGGGCTCAGCTTTGAGCTTTTACTAGATTTATCAGTCAGACTCTCTGTTAAATGGATGACTGTGTCTTAACTCCTTCTACTTTTCTTCCTCTGAGAAGGCAATTTTCATAACATGATCAACATGTATCACTAAATTTTTCATAATGGTTATTAGGTCCAAGTTCCATCTCACTAGACTGTGGCAGCTGATGAATTAAAGTATCCCTGTGGCAAAAAAATAAATGTATGTTGGATCCCAATCACATGAAGATACAAATTATCCTGGTTCGACTTTGAAATTGGGATTAAAAAAAAAAAAATTGTTAGCTGGGGCGATAATAGCGTACTAGCACCCCTCGGCCTACTGCACTTCCTGTGTAGTCTTTATCATATCAGGTACAGCCAAAGCAACGAGAGGAGCCATTTAGTTTAATCCTGAAGTTTCTACTGTTAATCTACAGAAATTATCTGCCTTAAGCACTGGCTGGATAGGAGATAATGAACACAAGTATATTACTTAATCACTTACTCCCTAGTAGTAAAATCATGCCCTCATATCCACAGAGGGCATAATTAGAGAGTAAAACATCATATTCAAATTATTGATAACAAACCTAGCATTATATTGACAACATCAGACTTCCTGCTCATGTATTGGAAGGATTCTAAAGATACTCCTCATATGAAAAACATGGTATTATGAGCTGAAAACATTTTTTTCCTTTTATATACCGTCTAGATATAATAAAGCATAGTTTCTGTAACTAGAAATAGTTCATTTTATTAAGCAGAAATTCTTAATCTACACATTCTCAAGAAGGTACTGTCTTTGCCCGTGACAAATATGTTTAAATCTTCAGTTTCTTTTAACTTACATCAGCAACCTTATTCCTAAAAGACAAAGCATTTCTTACTATTATCTTTTTTAAATCCTACTTAAAAATATAGCTTGATAAATAATACCCATTTTTTTTTTTTTTGGCATTACTAAAGAACAAAAACCGACTCTAAAAGCAAAATGCTTTGCTTTCCAGTGGGAAAGAAATAATTATACTTTCCTATTAAAAAATACTGATTGCTGAATACTGGCTGCAATTTTATAAGACTAATGTGATTTAATATTCTAGGCCTCTTACAGCTTAGTGAATTAACTGAAGACAAAAACCCAACATCAGATCTTCACTACTCCAGGTGCCCCAGAAGCATCTCAAGGCCAGATGTTTGTAAGTAATGTGATTTTGTAGTTATTATCTCTGGGGCTGAGAAAGAGGTAAATAAATTCACTTTGGTCCGTTTTTGTTCCAGTGCTCTTTTACTTTCCTCTCTTCTCTGCAGTGTCAATATAGTTCACATTTCTTAAGGAGTGGTAAAATAATCTTGTTAACTTAGTGTGTTTGGCACCTGCCAGCTTTTTTTTTTTATAGGCCTGCCTTTGTGGTTTCAACTCAGAAGTTATTAAATGTAAAGATAAATTCTATTTCGCATGATAAATAAAATAGGCAAGTGGGAGAGACTGTTTTAAACATCTGTGCTGTCAAGCCATTTCCCCGAAAGGAAATTATCACCAGAGAAAGTGATGCATTTATTTGGCATAAACGATTTTATCTTCAAATAGGATATTGCTAAGGTCTCAAGTAAATTTGCACTCTATTCTTCAAGTGCAATGGACAACTACTCTCTTTGACTGACTGCCTCTGCTCCTATACGATCAGTTCCTAATTTTTCTCTTATAGAATTAGTAGAGTTTTGACTATAGAATGACTGGCATTGCTTTTCATTTAAAAAATATTTAAATTTTTTTGTCTTTCTCTTAGTTTAGTCTATTATTTGAAGTGTAATCTTTTATTGAGTTTCAGAGTATTCCAATGAAAAACATCATAATGAATGTGTATATATCCAAAGAAAGTATTTTATTCCAAAACTAATCAGAGCTTTCTCCAAAGTACCTAAGAAACCCTTCAGAATAAAGAGACATACTCAAATTTCATATACTCTTTTTTAGAGTTATGACTATGCTAGAAGTTAAACTCTTGCTCCTGTTAGATGTGGCTGCTTTACTCTGATGTCTGCATTTGAAAGTGAACAGGTAAGTGTATATAGAGAGGATCACTCTGCTCCTATCTTATGATCCCAAGTGCCCAGAAACAAAGACCACAACTGCATTATTGATAGAAAACCTGGGACATATGTGATTTAGATAATAAATGTAAAACTGGCATGGGGGCTGTGTCTGACCTCCTCTAACTTCACAAAGGAGAAAGTGAATCAAGATCGACAGCCGAAGGCTGATTCCTATGAGGTAGAATTCAGACATGCTTGTTCTCCCAGCCATTTTTACCAATTCTGACACCAATCTTCCCTCCCACAGCTCTCTCTAATTCTCTGCTGAATTCAATACTTCATTACAATCCCACACAGGACTTACAGACAATACACATAATGGTGGGGTTTATTGGTAAAGTAACAGGATTGAAGGAAGACTCATTAACAACCTGTGTTATGCAGATGATACTACCTTGCTTGCTGATAGTGAAGAGGACTTGAGGCACTTACTGATGAAGATCACAGACCACAGACTTCAGTATGGATTACACCTCAACATAAAGAGAACAAAAATCCTCACAACTGGACCTATAAGCAACATCATGATAAGCATAGAAAAGATTGAGGTTGTCAAGGATTTCATTTCACCTGGATTCACAATCAACACCCATGGAAGCAGCAGTCCAGAAATCAAAAGACACATTGCATTGGGCAAAATCAGCTGCAAAAGATCTCTTTAAAGTGGTAAAAAGCAAAGATGTCACCTTGAGAACTAAGGTGTGTCTGATCCAAGTCTTGGTGTTTTCAATCAACTCATATGCCTGCAAAAGCTAAACAATAAATAAGGAAGACCAAAGAATTGACATCCTTGAATTGTGGTGTTGGTGAAGTATATTGAATATACCATGAACTGCCAAAAGAACAAAGGACTCTATCTTGGAAGAAGTACAACCAGAAGTACAAACCGAATGCTCCTTGGAAGCAAGAATGGTGAGACTACGTCTCACATATTCTGGACATGTTATCAGGAGACATCAGTTCCTGGAGAACGACATTGGGCTTGGTAAAGCAGAAGTTCAGTGAAAAAGAGGACGACCCTCAAAAAGATGGATTGACACAGTGGATGCAACAATAGGTTCAAGCATAGCAGCAGTTGTGAGGATGGTACAGGACCTGGCAGTGTTTTGTTCTGTTGTGCATTGGGCTGCTGTCAGTCATAGTCAACTTGATGGCACCTAACAACAACATCAGGTTACAATTCAAGCTCAGGAATGCTCAGGATATAGTTCTTCCATCAAGACAGCCTCTTTTCAGCTATGCTTGCAGGCATACCTCTCTCTGGACCTATGCCTATGCCCTTCTCAGGCGAGTGTTACAAAGCTCTTTTACTCCCTGCCAATAAGTCCCCAGAGCCACCCCAGGCAGTCAGCTTTCTTGCTCCATGGGCTGGGAAGCCCACTGTGTGGTCTCCTGCCAGTCTTTCCTGCTACCACTTCTCACTGTCTTCAGGGTTACAGCTTGCTAGGTCTCCTGGTTCCAGAAGCATCTCAGTGTAGGGATCCCGGGTCCCAAGGATGTGCTCTCCACTCCTGGCTGTTCTTCCTTGGTGGTGGTGGGATCCTGTCTCTCCCACCTCTGGGATAGCTCGCCTCAAGCCCAGAGGGATGGCAAAACTGACCAATCCCTTTGGTAGACCACAATTAACCTGTCTGCACAGTCTTGCCCTATCATTTGAGTGGGAGTTAGAAGACCACGGCACAATCACTTGGGTAGGAATTTGAAGACCAGGGAAAGAAAGGCCACACTAAAGTGATCCATCACACCACAATAAACTTTAGGCTTGGCTGATATTGTAACAATGCTTCAATGATCTGATATCTCCTTAAGGTACTCAAATGTGGGGTGTACTAGTTTATATAGTGAACAGTATAAAGGAAATTGAGGTCCACCCAAATTTGAATCTCTTGGTGGCGAGAAAGCAACACATCTGGAAACACAAATTAGACAACTAACATCAAACTTCCCATATTATTATTAGAATAAAATACTCCACAAAATATTCTATATGATTTACAACAAAATTATAGTCTGTTTTTTTCAATTGTTTTCCTGGCCTATGTAATGAAATGCACAGGGACAATTTAGTTTGTTATAGGCAGTAATATGCTAGATTGTATCATGCATGTTAAATGTTGTTGCTGAAATAAGCCCGCAATCATATAGAAATATTTGTTCATTCAAAATTCTTCTAGAACAATTTTAATTTCTAGGGTACAGATATTCATCACATGATATAGCTATGCTCTTAAGTCAAGATCAAAATATACTCATTAAACTAATATGAAGAGTTTTTCATGAAAACTTTGGGAGTTTTATGACCACGTAATAAATATTTTCAACTACTCACATGACAGCAAGTAAAAAAAAAAAATTGCTAGAAACAATTCTAGATATTATTGAGTAGATTAGAATGACTGAATTCATAAGATAATGCATCGGATCATTAAACCTGCTTGACATAAATAAATTGCACTATTTAATTTACTCTTCGAATCTTGGGTTTTTTTGTTTGCTTTTAAATTTTTCATATAGTTTTTGTTTAAGAAGTAAAAAATTTGCTTCTTCAGACTCTACGATACCTCAGTAATCTTTGCCTAAAGAGCAAGATGTTGTTCTTTTCTGATGTCCAAGAAAGAGTATCATTAAAGTATTTTCTAGTCTCATTGAGAAATTGTAATCAGACAATCTTAGTTTCCACACATCTTTCACTCTCCTTTCACCTGGATCATGACCTTTGTCGAGTGTGAGACTTCAAGGAGAACTCCCAAATCCATGAGATTCTGCTCTCAAAACTTTTCAGGATAATCAGATATCATATTGCAATGGTAAACTCAGGAAAACCCTGGCTTACTACTTTCCTCACTCGAAGACTGAAAATTTTCAAATGATATGGATAAAGAAATGTCATCCTCTTGGATGCTGACTATGATTAAGACCTCTAAATCTTATGAAGTTTGCCCCTCTGCCTGATCTTATGGCACTTTGAGAGCTCTTTTTTTAATCTATACTAGTCTAGGACTTTCATACTCTCCTCTAAACAGAGGGAAAAGCTCTTTTCCGTTAAAAGGCTGATTTCTCTTTGAAGTATAGCTCCAGTCAAACCATCTGTATTTCAAAAACGCATCAAAGCAACAGCTAGGATTGATATGAAACTGTGAGTTTGATATCAAGAGCTAATATGGCTTAAAGATTCCAGATAACTAAAACTGTGATTTTTAACTCCAGGTATATGTATTTTTAAATATATATACATAGAAATAACATAGATATGTGTTTCTCTATATATACTCTTTCCATCCACTAAGAAAATTCATTGCCATGGAGTCAATTCCAACTCATAGTAACCCTAAAGAGAAGAATGGAACTGCCCCATGGGGTTTCCAAGGCTGTAATCTTTACAGAAGGAGATTGCTATACCTTTCTCCTTTGGAGCTGCTGGTGGGTTTGAACCACCAACATTTTGACTGGCAGCCGAGCACTTAACCACTGCACCACCAAGGCTTCTCATCCACCAAGAAATGTGACTAAATAGCATGTTAACCTTTGATTAATATATTACTATAATTTCCTTCCAATTTGTTAGTGTCCATTAAATGGTTCACCGGATTATCATTTTAAGGAGCAATCCATTTTTCCTTTTTTCTTCCAGTCTAACTCTATAATTCTATACTGCCACCCTACTTATTATCAGCAGAATGAATAAATATTATTTTTAGGAAAATTTAAAAAAAGAGATCAAACAGGACAGAGAGTTTGATTGTAAGTGAAGACATCTTATAAATTTTGTCTTGTTTAGACATGGTCTATTTAATCACTAACTCCTTGCTTTTGGCTTCAGTGATAACACACTTTCCTGGCTGTCCTATTAATTCTCTTTCTCCTCTGTTTGACCTATAAATGTTAGAATTCTCAGGGCTCCATTCTGGGCCTTTGGTATTCTTTTGGAAATTTTCTCCTAAATGATCTTATTTATTGCCATGACTATAATGGTATTTATACACCAAGGACACAAAATAAAATAAAATCTCTAGTTCAGTTGCCTGAGTTTCAGATGCACATATCCAACTTCTTATTTAAAATATTATCTTAAAGACCTTGAAGAAGAGGAAGGGGAGGATGAGAAAGGTAAGAAGAAAGAAGATGAGGAGAAGTAGGAGGGAAAGCAAGAGAAGGAGAAATAGAAGGAGAAGGAAAAGAAAAAGAATAAGACAAAGAAGAAATAAACACACACACACAAAAAAAAAACAGAAAAAAAGAAAGCGAACAGACAAACAAAACACATTCCAAACTGATCGTTTGATCTCCTTGAGTAAATCTATCCCTCTCCAGTCTTTTTCATTTCAGTAAATGGCACCATTATCCAACCAACAGCTGAACTTGGAAATTTGGAAGTTATTTCTAGTATTTCTATTTCTTTCATCGCTGCGATAACCCATCTCCAAGTTCTGTCAAATTGACTGTGCAATATGGTTAAGTCACTATCTCTACATTTACTATTTCTGGGGCAAGCCACCCTTGTTTCTTACCTGAGCTGCTGAAGAAGCGTCCTAAGTGTCTCCCTGCTTCCACTCTTGCCTCATTTTAATCCATTACCCACTGAATGATCTTTTCAAAAAACACCTTGCCATTACCTTGGAGCATATTCTTACAATTATTCTATAAGACCCTTCCTTGATTTGGTCCCTGCTAATTTTTTTTTTAATCTTTCTACCCTCATGTCCTACCAACAGTCTCCTGCTGCTTATTTGCCAAGCTCCAGTCACATCAGTCTCCTTCCCATTCCATAATTTCACCAAGTGTTTTCTCACCTCAAGGCATTCACATCCATATTCCTGAGCATAAGTGACTGAGATGCGTTTTCTGGCACCCTTCAGCAGAAGACTAACTCCTACTCAATACTCAGCCCTCAGCTTAAAAAACCATTTTGCGAAGTACTTTCTAGACCATCTGCTCTACAGACGGCTCTCCTTATTCTTTGTTTTCACAGCACCAATACCTTTAATAGTAAGTTTCCCCTCTCTATTCCTCTGTCTATCATATTTCTGTCTATAAACAATCTATGTTTTAGTTGGGAAAAACCACTTAATAAACACATACCAAATTTTCCTTAGGATAATTTACTTCATAAATTATATTGTTGAGATGCTTTCAAGAAAATAATGACCATGTTGTGGGGCTGGCAACCAATGTCACAAAGCAATATGTGTATTAGTTGTCTAATGAGAAACTAATTTGCTTTGTAAACCTTCATCTAAAGTACCATAAAAAAAAAAAAAGAAGAAGCCAGATGAGCAATAAAACTATGGTTTTTAAAAACCCATCAAAATGCTGGAAATATTATGAAACATAAATGAACTAAATTCCAGAAAGTTATCAGCTTTTTCTCAAGCAGAGGCGAGACCAACAGCTGATTTCATCATTGATGGAATGGGGAGAAGAGGAAGGATCTGCCAGAGACAAAATTTTAACAGCCATGTGAGAGTTAGCAAAACAGGCTCAGATCCTCTGGATCCCCAGCTACAGAGGAGGCCTGCACCAGACTAGAAAAAGAAAGTCTAGAGACAGACCCACATATGGGCAATTACTTAAAAAAAAAAAAAAAAAAAACAAGGAAATAAGTCATTTCCTTAGGGATAGGAATGCCCTCCCCCATCTTTAAAAAAAAAAAAAAAAAAAAGATGCCACAAGAACTGGATAACAATATGAGAAAAAAAATGAACTTCAATTTCTACCCATTCTAGAAACAAAAATTAATTTGAAATAGATCACAGACTTAAATATAAAAGCTAAAACTATAAAACTACAATAAAACATAGGAAAATATGTTTGCAACCTTAGTGTAGGTAAGAGTTTTTAGATTGGATGCCAGAAGCACTAACCTTCAAATGAAATGTTATATTAAAAATCTTTGCTCATGAAAAGACACCATTATAATAGCTAAACACTGGAAAGATCCCCAAATACCCATCAATAGGAGAAGCACTGTGGTATATTTACACGATGGAATCTATACTGCAACACAAAGGAATAAACCAGTGATACATGCTACAACATGGATGAATTGCAAAAATATCCTATTGGGTGAAAGAAGCCAGACAGAAAAGGTACATACTGCACAAAACTATCTATATGATGACGAAGAATAATAAAAAAAAAAAATCAGAAGGCAACCCCCTCTGTGGGGGAGGGGAATAAGCCTCTGGAGTGTGGGGCATTGACTGGAAAAAGGCATGATAGAACTTTCTGTGGTGATGGAAATGTCCTATATCTTGTTTCGAATAGTGGTTACACAGATGCACACTATTGTTAATGCTTATCAAACTGAACACTTAAGATTTGTTCATTTTATTATTCACAATTATTCTTCAATAAAAAAACTTCAAAAAATATTGAGCTTATATAAAAAAGAATAATGAACAAATAGAAAAAGAAAAATCACAATCAGAGAAAAGAATACTTTATAAATGCAGATATAAAGGTCAAACTTATTGTTATATTCCAGTTTCAAATACCGCTTTGATCTTTTTGGCAGCCAAAGTGAAAAGAAAGATGATAACTCGTATAATTCTTCAACAGACAAGAGGCAGAAAGTCAGTTTCATAAGAAAAACATGGGTTTCTCTTAGCCCTTTTCCATGAGAAACATCCTTGACTTTTTAAAGAAGACAAAGGACAATAGAGGACAGTGGCCACAGCACTTTTATGGCATGTGTGCTGGCGATTTTGATGTACTTGTTTTGATATAGTGTTCTTCACTAAAAGCTCAGGACACAACATTAAAACACAATCCAGTGAAGACAATACTGTGCGCAACTAAGGTACTAAAGTCCAGCTTGATCTAAGGCTTTGATTTAGAGATCAGTGGTTTGGCTGTGTAAATATCAACATTTTTTAGCAAGTATTGCTTCTTCCACTCCAGCTTTGTATCAGAATTTGATACCCATTAGTATGAGATTATAGAAGAGGGCTTACTATATAGAAAAAGTGTATCACAGGGGTAATTAAAAATTATTTTTTCCTCTTTCCTACCCAAGTACAAGTCTTTGCTACCCAAAGTACACGGTCTTTGCTGTAGTTGGTACATACTACCTATCTGCAATGGGAGCTGGGCATGTGGTGGGTAAGAAAGTTGGGTGAGCAAAAGAGAAAGACATGTAATTCAGACTATTACCTTGAGAAATAATTTGATAAATTCATTGTTGGCCTCCATATTACCACCACCTCCTCTCTTAGCATTTCATTGATCAAACTGAGAAGGCCTAGACTTACAGGTGCATAATACTGAAAACATAAGTCTTCCATGTGAATCTGTGACTCTTCGTGCTTGGGAAAAAATAAAGTAGGATGAAAGTAAAGTGAAAAAAAAAAAGCTTGCCTCACTTTTTTCGAAGTAGAAAATGAGGAGAAGAAATGGAGGAAGAAAATGAATGAAGCTGTCAGAATTCAGATGGGTCCTAGGTAAGAGGAAACCCTGGTGGCTTGGTGGTCAAGAGCTACAGCTGCTAACCAAAATGTTGGCAGGTCAAATCCACCAGGCTCTCCTTGGAAACTCTATGGGGTAGTTCTACTCTGTCCTATATGGCCGCTGTGAGTCAAAATTGACTCAAGAGCAACACGTTTTTGTTTTTTTTAATTAGGTGAGACAAATAGCAATGAAACGGGTTGTTCAACTTGAACATAATCAATGTCACTGTCACTGAAGTGTACCGTGTGAAGATGGCTGAAATGGCAAATGCTTTGTTGCCTGTATATTTACTACAATAAAAGGAAAAAAAAATGTTTTTAACCAACCTAGTCCATGGCAACCTCAAATACTATAGGATCTAAGTTTGATCAGCAAAGAAGTTTTGAGATAGAACTTATTCAGATTTCTGCAGTGTACTTATTGAATTAAGAGCCCAGGAATATGCCATAGTCACCATTTTGGCAAGGTCCATTTCCTTACAGCAGGATGGGGAATGTAGTAGGGATTTAGAAAGACTGAGGTGAAGACATGGATCATCTGGGAAGGATAACCAGGCCCTAAGCAAACAAAGATCATGTCGTCCATGCAAGGGGCGAGAGTCTTTAGGCTATATACTGGTAACAACAGGAGAGAACCCATACAAGGATAGTGGCTATTCCACAACTTCTTAGTTGTTTGACTACTTGTTCTCCTCTGCCTTGCTCTGCCAGTATCTTAACAGAAACTATATCTCTCAAGGTCTCTTGCCCTTTTCCTTGTGCATAAGCACTGTGAGATATGGGGGTCAAGAGAATGGGGTTATCTTGACCTCTCATCTGACATTGGGATCCATCTCCAGAATCACTGTGTTCAGATTCCTTTAAAAATTTACCTCAGAGCTATGTCATCTTGACTTCTCTCTGTAATTAATTAGCTCTCGGGAATACTGGAGATGGAACAGGCCTCCCAGAGTGCATATAGAGTATATTTGTGTAGCAACTTTGTTTATAAAAGAGTAGTTTCATTCTGTTAATCAGAAACATGAGGCTTTTTTTGTATGAGAGTTAAACAAGATACAAAGGTAAGACTGAATTCCCAGTAGTAGAATATATGAGGTGTCCATTTTTTTTTTTACTTAAGTTCTAATCGTTGCCCCTAAAATTATTTTTACAGACTTTGTTTTCACAAATGTCAAAAAAAAAAAAAAAAAAAAGACAGCTAATAAAGAGTGTGGGTATATTCATTTAAATCACAGTTCTGTTTCAAGCTATTTAGTCAATAACATACATGCTTTCAATTTTACTTAAAATTTGCATGCTCCAATCTTAAAAATTGATTGTGCTGCAAAATGCAAGAGAATCAAATATTTGCTTAAGGATTGAAGTAAGATATTTATAGAGAAAAATGCCCATATCAGAGTGCAAAAAAGAAAAAAAAGTACACAGATAGGCAAACCATCATAAATGAACACAATCATGTAATCAATCAAGAAATAAAGTATCATCAGCATCTTAGATGGCCTCCATGAGTCCCCTCCCGAGCATCCACAAATGGGTGTCATGCTAATTTCTGACACCATAGTGCGTTTTTGAATATTACATACATAGTCTTATAGGAGGATGTATTCTTTGGCCATGTCTTCTTTTAATTAACGATGTTTGTGAAAGCCATCTTTGTTTTTGTTTGTGGAAGTAACTTGTTCATTTTCATTACTATGTAGTAAACTGATGTTTATATGTCATAATATATACACCTATTGTATTGTTGGTGAATATTTTGAAGTTGTTCAACTTTTGGCTGCTTCAGTAATATGGATTGGATTCTCCACCACCAGACTGTAAACTCTATGTGGCCAGGTACCATGCTCTGTGCTTTAGTTTTTTGTGTCTTAAGTACCTCAAACAGTGGTTTAGACATAAACATACTCAATAGGTGATTATTCAACTGCTTCAAAAACTATGAATATCATGGACACCAGTGAATTTCATGTTATTTAAGATCACAGTGCATTATCAACGTATCTATTCTTCCCTTGTCCACACCTATCCATTTTTACCTCTATATATATATCATTGTTGTTGTTGTTGGGTGCCATTGAGTCAGTTCCGACTCATAGCAACCCTATGCACAATGGAACAAAGCACTCTCTGGTCCTGTGCCATCCTTACAATCATTGTTATGCTTGAGTTCATTGTTGCAGCCACACTGGACTCATGAAATCTTTAAACAGACTCGTATGTACTATTGTAGTCATAGCAACAGTCAATCACTGTTCTGCCCAGGGTGCTCAAGATTAAAATTCAACTGCCCTCTATCTTTCATAGCTGCTCATTGATATTCTGTTTTATCTGTCATTCCTCATCATGCCCAGACTCCAGCTATGATATATTTTTAACGGACTATGTAGATGTGTTTACGGTGATAGTAATCATCCTATCCAGAGAGGTGCCTTTGTTTCTGTTTCCTAGCCCAAAAATCAAAGGCACAATGCATGAATGATTAGAAAAACAATTTTATACATGGATCATTGGACTAGATAGAAGCTAAACAACTGACATTCATGGTCATAGTCATGTAAGTACGATAGAGACCCAGTTCAGAGTGAGGACTGTGGAGTCACTATATTCAAGTGACATACACACCCTATGCTCCAGTTTCCTCACCTACAACATTAATTGTCTCATTGGGTTTTGGAGAGGAGTTAATGCATGTTAAATACTAGACACAGTATTTTACACATGGAAAGAAGTCACTCTCTTTAGTTATCATTCATAGAGCACCTTCTTCATAGTCTTACCACAATGTTGGGAAAACTTTTTTATATTTTAGGGTAACAAAATATATGCGATGGACACAAATGACTTTCATTAAGGGAGAGAGTAATTCAACACTGAATCTTTAAAATACTAACTTAAAAATATAGTTTAAAAAGTTACACACATTTACTTTAGAAAAATAGAAAATATAGTTATCTTGATTTTTTGATAGGTCTATTATATTACTTATCAGAGCCCTGGTGGCACAATGGTTAAGTGTTATGACTACTAACCAAAAAGTCAGCAGTTCTAATCCACCAGCTGCTTAGTGGAAACTCTATGGGGCAGTACTACTCTGTCCTCTAGGGTCGCTATGGGTCAGAATAGGCTCAATGACAACAGATTTTATTTTATTTTATTTGTATTACTTATTTGTATTCATGTATATATGTAGGTATGCCTATATATATAATATCTATCTGTCCATTTATCTACTTATAAGAGATTTCTTTTAGTGTATGAATGAGAGTTTGATTTTCTTGTTTTGAAATTAACATGAAAACCCAGAATAAAAATAAATTTTGAGGACTTGAGAGATATGATATGATGTGGTATGGAATGTTATGCTGTGACATGGCATGGACTGGTATGACATCACATGATGTGATTTAATATGATGGTGTGTTAACCACTGTTTACAGGGCAAGGTGGTTAATCTCAGGAAAACATTCCTTTTTTCTCCCTGTCAGTTTAGCAAAACATTCTAATGAACTTGTTTGATTATGAAGAAGCTTCCACTTTAGTTAGAAAATGTTAAGCAAAAGGGAAACAAAATTGCCCTGCAAATCAAATACTAGGAATTTCTGAGTTGTTCTTTGTTTTCTTGATAGAGAGTTCTGAGCAGGAAGAGATGGTTCCAGAAAAGGGAGTACCTAGGGCTTCAGCAAAAGACTTTCAATGAGAAATATACAGAAGAGTACTGAGGGATTTTCAGAACGTTAAAAAAAATTTTTTTTTTTTCTTCATATCAGTGTTTACAACAGGTTATTTTATAATCTTCTAGTCTATGGTAAGGAGTCCTGGTGGTGCAGTGGTTAAGTGCCCTACTGCTAGCCAAAAGGTTGGCATTCGAACCCGCCAGCTTCTCTGAGGAAGAAAGGTGTGGCGTCCCCCTCTGTTACCTCCAAGTCTCCAGCTACACTCTGTTCCATGGAGCTGTGTGGAGGAAGTGAGGGAGGAGGGTGACCTCTTAGAAATTGTTCCTGCAGAGTCATCAAATTTGAAAAATGAAATTCTAAAGCTAGTTGTGGAAACATAAGGCCCCAAAACACAGCAGATAACTCTTCATATGAATGACTGGCTTCAAATATTTTAAATTGTAATATTTGAGTGAGCCAACTGATATTGTTTGAGAGTAATGGTAATGTCATGCCAAGCAGCTCCTTCCATGTTCACTGCTATTGTCAAAAGTTAGTCCCATATGCATCACCAACTACCTTCCGCCAGCTTTGGGAAGGAGTATGTAATACCACCTGACATGGGTCAGGAAGGAGGTGGTGTTGAGGAAAGGGAAAACTTACATGGCCTGGGTCAGCAAATCAAAAAAAAAAAAAAAAACCTGTTTCAATAGAGCCGATCCCAATTCATGATGACCCTATAGGACACAGCTGAACTGCCCCATAGGATTTACCAAAGAGCAGCTGGTGGATTCAAATCACCCACCTTTTGGTTAGCACCCGAGCTCTTAACCACTGAGCCACCAGGGCTCAATTTCCCCCATCCTCTCATCACCCTGTAGAGAAGGGTGCCAGGGCCAGTATCTTATGGTGGGTGGACAATCTAGTTCCATGTTCCAATGTAAGGACCCCACCCCTTTGTTTTTCTTGCTTTTTATAGGGCAAACATGAGACCAGAGTTACTGCTGAGAGGGCACACAGCTATTTGAATGCCAGTTGGTTTGAATTTGAGGTGCACTTTTCACAGGAGTGGTATGGAATGGCAGCTGCCTAGCACTTGGAGCATGGGAAGGTGCAATCTTGCCAAGGATGGGGCAGGGGAGGTATCCTGCCTGTGCTAGCTGAGTTCAGATGAAACCTCAACCATTGGTAGAAGGTGATGTTTCCCTCCCCATTAAAATAGGAGCCAGATTACTGTCCAGGAAAACCAGAGGAAGCTCTTAGAATTTTTATTCAAGAGTCATGCTTGTTAGATCACAAATACCTCTTTTGGGAATCTTTAACCTCACAACCTGGTGATTGAAAATTTATCCGGTATGTTTGTGTATAGAACTAAATTTTTCAAACCACAGGAAAAACACCCCAGTTCTGATGTTAACAGTGGGTAGCCAAATTGAGATATGTGTTATAAACCAGTTCTCAAGTAACTTTCATGAGACATAAGATGGACATAAGATGAAAAGTATAAAGAAGCATAAGGAAATAAAAACATAAGAAACACACAAAGTGTTCTTAAATCAACGTGTGCTGATAACCTGCTTTTTAAATATATTAAATGTCTCAGAGTTTAGAATTATATAACTCTGAATATTTCTATCAGGATCCAAGAATTTTGTTCATTTGCAGTTGAGCAAAAGAACATATTAATAATTCCTGTCTACCTCCTTTCATAGGAAATTCAGTGTTTCTCAGCTTTAGCTGTAGAGAGCAAATTAAATCTTTGTACTCAAACTCAAACTCGTGTGTTACCAAGGAAGATATTGGCTTCACCGAATACTAGGTCAGAGATTCTTAGGAAAAGCAAATGTTTAAAGTGGGATATAGCTTAATAATTACGAGACTGCAGTTCTTACATTATTTATTCATATTGCCCTCTTGTCCTTTCCTTTTATTTAGAGTGAGTTCACCATTCTCTCTTCATTTTTGTTTTCTGAGAGTTAGAAGTCTTCTGTCACTTGCATTTTAATAAAAGGTGAACCCAAATACATTCACTTTGGCTGAAATTTTGATATATAATAACGGATAGAATTCAAATATTTTCTATGCTTTTTTTTGCTTATTACTAACATTTTAAACTGAAATCTTATATTGAAAAGATAACCAAGAATTCCTTAAACTCAAGAAGAAACTATTTTCATTAGAAAATAATGGGAAACCAATGTCAACATCATTTTTCCCGTTCAGAAACCCTGGTGGGATAGTGGTTAAGAGCTACAGCTGCTAACCAAAAGGTCGGCAGTTCAAATCTAACCAGTGCTGCCTGGAAACTCTATGGGGCAGTTCTACTGTGTCCTATAGGGTCTCTATGAGTTAGAATCGACTCTAGGGCAACGGGTTTGGTTTTGGTTTTTTTTATTGCCATTAGTACCATCATCACCAGCCTCAACCTCTAATACCATTTATAGATGATCTGGTAATTTACGTTTTCGTCTTTAAAGGACTGACATCTTGACAGATAGTAGTTTGATGAATGAGTTACCTGATGCTTAATCTCAGAGGGGTCAAGAACTTGTCTAACAAGATTCTGGCATCAAACCTATGTCTTCCCGGTATTCTCATGCCATCTCTCATGTGGGTAAAAGAAAAAGAATAAGAACTTCTGGAATGTAGAACAGAACAGCATTTAATGATGTGATGTGCTGAAAAGATTATTTTGCTGAAATAGTGGATTACTATGTCCTAATTCCATGTCCAAGACTTGCTTTTAATGTAATCTTAAGCAAGCTTCTCTATTCTCATCTGTCTCATAAAATTATCCAAAATAAATTAGATAATAAACCCGAGAGATTCTTGAAGAATTTTCAAAGTGTAATACACTTGGCTTCATTCATTTACCACTCCATCTTTATAACGTACTCAGTGGTATAGGCTGTCATAACACAGTTACCAACTGCCATGTCTCGAAAAAAGAATTAAACACTTCCCAGATAACATGAATAAACAAAAAATATTCCAGGCAAGACAAATCTGGCCAAAATGTTATTTTTAAAACTATTTGCTGGTATAAACAGAAATAAGAGCCTACTTGCCTACAGAAAATATTTCTTAGAATCAGAACAAAATACATGTTAAAAAAAAAAGTGGTAACACATGATTTTTACTAGCTGGATAGAATCATGGTGATAAATTTCTTGCAGACAAAAGAATACCTAGTCACCATCTTATAACTTCCATGAATGTAGGAATTCGATCGTGGGAACCAAACATGCAGTCTTGCCTTACCAATATAGACATGGTATTTTCTCCCAGAAGATGGCCTAGCTGAATCGGTGAGATGAATATAGACTTGCATAGCACCTACGAAGTGATTACAATTCCTGTTTATCCTCAGTAAATGGATGGAGCCTACATTTGTGTTTGACAATATATTAATAGAGAGGAAATCCATACGTTTGCTCATTCTACCATCAAATAAGTTTTGTATGTCAATAATATGTAAAAAACTTTAGCCTACTGTTTTCAGTTCAACCAAACCCTTTGCCGTTCAGTCAATTTCGACTCACAGCAACTCTTTGGGACAGAGTAGAACTGCCCAGCAGGGTTTCCAAGGAGAGGCTGATGGGTTCCAACTGCTATCCTTTGGGTTAGCAGCCAAGCTCTTAACCACTGTGCCACCAGGGCTCCTTTCAATACAAAGAACTGAAAAATTTGATGGTCTGTGTTATCATAAGTATATGCTTAGGAAAACAGGAATTGCATATTAAAAATGTATGCTCAATGTCTTGTCATAAAGGAAGAACATCAACTGCAAACATGGTGTCTGCTGGTTCTCTGTCTTGCATTTGGATCATGGCTCTCCTCATTGCCTTCCTACTCTCTTATAAAGCTTGTCTTTGAGCTTCCGAGTCTTTCATCTAGCAGTCTCACCTGATACCTTTTATATTGAATACAATATGATGAGAAATACAGTGCAAACATATGCCAGAATATGAGAGAGTGAAAGAGAAAAAAACACTGTGGCCATAAATTGCAGTATTGCTCCAGACACCATGGAAGAAAGAACTTTGTGGTTTGTGGTGTGTGTGTGTGTGTGTGTGTGTGTGTGTGTGTATGTGTGTGTTCAAAATACAAAAAATCACTATGACAGGAATGGTTAAGAAGACAGAAAGTGAGGAATTGCCTGTTGAAAAGGCTTGGGTTGAGAGTCGTTAATGATGCAGTTAGGTGAGTAGGATGAGGCCATATCAAGAGAAGCTTTTAGAGACAGACTGACAAATTAGGCTGTGAGAACTGGATCATAGGCTATTGTACAAAGCAGACACAGCCTTTGTTGATCAGACTCCTACATTACACTGTGAGCACCCTGACATGGGAAGATTTACTTGTGAGTAAGAATTTCATGCTTAGAGGAAAGTACTGAATAGAGGCTTTAATGGAAAGGAAAATATTGGAATAATATAATCAGGAAGCTTTGTTTATCAGCCCTTGGGGAATCAATATGTTGACTGAACTCTAGGGGTCTCTGACTCCTGTATTGGGGTTATTATGCCTCACATTTATTTGAACACTGAGGTCCTAGAAAAAGAAATCGTATTTAAACTAAAATATTCACAAAGAAAGAAATTTTTTTTCCTTTCTTCCATTTTTTAAATGCAAGATGAAAAGCTACAAGATGAAAAACTTAAAAAAAATTATTATTCATGAAAAATAGGGCAAAGGATACAGGACTGGAAATTAAATCCAAATTGTGATCATAAAAGTTATAAATACTGATAAACAAAATGCTGTGTTTAGTAGACTTAGACTGCAGTTAAGGGCTTCTATCTATTCTTTAAGCTGTTACTTGAACTAATTTTTATCCTGAAAGGGATAATTTTTATCCTGAAAGGGATAGTAAACTTTATTTCCTCCTTGACGTTCTTTAAAAGGGAATAGTAGCATTCCTCAGGCCATGGGAAGGTGGAATATCATGGCTCACTATTTTTTTAGGTTAAATATATTTATTAGAAATTCACATGTATGAGGTTTTTTTTTTTTTTTCCCCCTCTCTCTTTCTCCTCTTAACACAAGATAAGAGAATAAGCTTCAATGCTGCAACAGAAAGAAAATGTTCTGATCTAGCAGGCAGTTTATATGGAAAAAAAATTCAGGGGTAGGACTAGAGAGGCATGAATTCTCATCTCGGCTCCGTTATTTAGCAGTTATGTGACCTTGGGCAAGTCATTTTAATTTTGCAGTCCACAGTTTCCTTATTGTAAAAAAAGAAAGAAAAAAAAAAATGAGGCTAGGTAAATGAGATATAAAGCCATTTAAAACTCCAAAATTCTATGCTGCGATTCCAAGCTTCGGAGAATTACAAAATTCAACATCTCCACAGCGTTGTATTAGAGATGCATCACCATAAGGCCGGCATTTCGTTAGTTTAAATTGCTCCTCTCCTCATAAAGACAGCTCTTCAGGGTCAGACCAGCTCTATCATGCTCTGTAGTCACCCACCATTTGTCACGTGATCTGGATGGAGTGTTTAAGCCCTCTACATATAAGCCTCATATGTAAGACATGACATTTAACTTCTACCCCCAAATCTAGAATGCGCTGCCAGCATCAAAGTCAAGATACAAGTGAATATTATGGCATGACTGATAAACTATAAGCACAAACGTGCTAAAGTCTCTGTGTTTCTGTCTAAGTATGTATACTTGTGTATGTTTTTGTGTGTCTGTGTGCTCCTGCATGGATACATGTGTATGCGTGTGTGCTTCTGTGGGAGTCTGTGTCTGTATGTATCTGTGTATGTGTCCATGCCTGTCTGTGGGTGTATGGGTGTGCTTTTGTTTGTGTATGTGCATCTCTGTAGACTATATTTTTATGCAAATAATACACGCCGTCTACGTTTGTTTGCCAATTGCGCCTTCCTCTCGTGTCCTATAGGGTCGCTATGAGTCGGAATGGACTTGACGGCAGTGAGTGAGTTTTTTGTTCTCTTGAGGTATTTTCCTAAGAGCTGCTATGCCAAATTTTTTTACATGGTGCTGTAAAAAATTAGCATAATGCACTTTTGAAAATACCTCTTGGAAGGAGGGTGTGGATGGCAAACAAACAGAAGGTGCCTGTTATTTGTGTAAAAATGTGGCACATGTGTCTGCGTACATCAACACACCTGTATTTTTTTGTGTGTGTGTGTTCCAAAATATTTTTGCCTATGAACACTGAAATTTGAATTTCATGTAATCTTCTGATGTCATGAAATATTATTATGCCTTGTTTTTAACCATTTAAAAATGCACAAACCATTCTTATCTCATGGGCTGTGCAAAAAGTGATGGCAAACCAGAGCTTGCCGACCCCTGTCCTTAGAAAATGCAACTACGATGATTTTTAAGCATTTTCTATCCGTGTTACTTTAAGGTAGAGAGCTATTACATTTAATTCACTTCCCTTTGTAAATCATCAACACATTTCATAGAGCACCCCCTGTAACAAGGTCTGGAGGACAAAGGGTGTCTTGGTTTCTATAACAAAATACCACAAAGCAGGTGGCTTTAAAGAACAGAAATTTATTTTCTCACAGTTCAGGCGGTTAGAAGTCCAAATTCAGGATGTAGGCTCTGGGGAGAAGTCCTTCTTTGTCTCTTTCAACTTCTAGTAGCTACAGGCAATCCGTGGTTTTTAGTACCTGGGATCATAGCTGCATCTGCCTCCATCGTCACATAAATTCTTTCTACCCTCCCAGCCATCAGTGCTACTCTGCTCTTTTTAAAAGACACCACTTAGAAGGGATGAGGTTTAGGACCCACTCTACTCTAGCATGAACTCATTAACATAACAAAAGAAAACTCCTATTTCCAAACATGGTTATATTTGCAGGTACAGAGGTTAGGACTTAAATGCATGTTTTTTAAAAATTATTATTTTTATTGCACTTTAGATGAAGTTTTACAGAACAAACTAGTTCTCATTAAACAATTAATATGCATGTTGTTTTGTGACATTTGTAGCCAAACCCACGACATGTCAACACTCTCTCCTTCTTCACCTTGGGTTTCCAATTACCAGATTTCCTGTCCTCTCCTGCCTTCTCATCCTTGTCTCTGGGCTGGTGTGCCTATTTAGTCTCATTTTGCTTTATGGGCCTGTCTAATCTTTGGCTGAAGGGTGAACCTCAGGAGTGACTTCATTACTGAGGTATAAGGGTAGCCAGGGGCCATACTCTTGGGGCTTCTCCAGTCTCTGTCAGATCAGTAAGTCTGGTTGTTTTTTTTTTGTTTGTTTTTTTGTGAGTTAGAATTTTGTTCTCCATTATTTCCCCAGCTCTCTCAGGAACCCTCTACTGTGATCCCTGTCAGAGCAGTCAGTGGTGGTAGCCAGGCACCATCTAGTTTTTCTGGGCTCAGTCTGGTGGAGGCTGTGGTAGCTGTGGTCCATTAGTCCTTTGGACTAATCTTTCCCTTGTGTTTTTGGTTTTCTTCAGTAGTGCTTGCTCCAGATGCAGTGTAGTATCTTAGATGGCCACTCAGAATCTTTTAAGACCCCAGACAATACTCACCAAAGTAGAATGTAGAATATTTTTTTTATATAAATTATGTTATGCCAATTGAGCTAGATGCTCCCTGAGACCATGGTCTTCACAGCCCTCAGCACAGTAATTTGGTCCCTCAGGGAGTTTGTACGTATCTATGGAGCTTCTGTGACCTTGCCTTGGACAAGTTGTGTTGGCTTTCCCAGTATTGTGTACTGTCTTACCCTTCACCAAAGCTACGACTTACCTATGGTCTATTTAGTGTTTTTCTCTCTCCCTCCCTCCTGTAACCATCAAAGATTGCTTCTTTTTCTGTGTAAACTTTTTTGTAAGTCTTTATAGTAGTGGTCTCATACAATATTTGTCCTATTGTAATTGACTTATTTCACTTAGCATGATGCCCTCCAGATTCATCCATTGTGAGATGAGTCGTGAGATGCTTCTCAGATTCATCATTTTTTTATATTGTGGCCTAGAATTCCATCATGTGCATGTACCATAGTTTGTTTATTCATTCATCTGTTGATGGGCACCTAGGTTGTTTCCATCTTTTTGTTATTGTGAACAATGCTGCAATGAACATTGGTGTGCATATGTCTATTTGTGTGACAGCTTTTAATTCTCTAGGATATATTCCTAGAGGTGTGATTGCTGGATCATAAGGTATTTCTATTTCTAGCTTTTTAAGGAAGTGCCATATCATTTTCCAAAATGGTTGCACCATTTTACATTCCCACCAGCAGTGCATAAGAATTCCAATCTCCCTCCAGTTTCTCCAACACTTTTTCTTTCCTTTTTTTTTTAATAACTTTTATTAAGCTTCAAGTGAACGTTTACAAATCCAATCAGTCTGTCACATATAAGTTTACATACATCTCACTCCCTACTCCCACTTGCTCTCCCCCTCTTGAGTCAGCCCTTTCAGTCTCTCCTTTCTTGACAATTTTGCCGGCTTCCCTCTCTCTCTACCCTCCCATCCCCCCTCCAGACAAGAGTTGCCAACACAATCTCAAGTGTCCACCTGATATAATTAGCTCACTCTTCATCAGCGTCTCTCTCCCACCCGCTGACCAGTCCCTTTCATTTCTGATGAGTTGTCTTCGGGGATGGTTCCTATCCTGTGTCAACTGAAGGTCTGGGGAGCATGACCGCCGGGATTCCTCCAGTCTCAGTCAGATCATTAAGTTTCATCTTTTTATGAGAATTTGGGGTCTGTATCCCACTGATCTCCTGCTCCCTCAGGGGTCCTCTGCTGTGCTCCCTGTCAGGGCAGTCATCGATTGTGGCCAGGCACCAACTAGTTCTTCTGGTCTCAGGATGATGTAGGTCTCTGGTTCATGTGGCCCTTTCTGTCTCTTGGGCTCTTAGTTGTCGTGTGGCCTTGGTGTTCTTCATTTTCCTTTGCTCCAGGTGGGTTCAGACCAATTGCTGCATCTTAGATGGCCGCTTGTTAGCATTTAAGACCCCAGACACCACATTTCAAAGTGGGATGCAGAATGATTTCATAATAGAATTATTTTGCCAATTGACTTAGAAGTCCCCACAAACCATGTTCCCCAGACCCCCGCACTTGCTCCCCTGACCTTTGAAGCATTCATTTTATCCCGGAAAGTTCTTTGCTTTTGGTCCAGTCCAATTGAGCTGACCTTCCATGTATTGAGTGTTGTCTTTCCCTTCACCTAAAGCAGTTCTTATCTACTGATTAACCAGTAAAAAACCCTCTCCCACCCGCCCTCCCTCCCCCCCCAGTAACCACAAAAGTATGTGTTCTTCTCAGGTTTACTATTTCTCAAGATCTTATAATAGTTGTCTTATACAATATTTGTCCTTTTGCCTCTGACTCATTTCGCTCAGCATAATGCCTTCCAGGTTCCTCCATGTTATGAAATGTTTCAGAGATTCGTCACTGTTCTTTATCGATGCGTAGTATTCCATTGTGTGAATATACCACAATTTATTTACCCATTCATCCGTTGATGGACACCTTGGTTGCTTCCAGCTTTTTGCTATTGTAAACAGAGCTGCAATAAACATGGGTGTGCATATATCTGTTTGTATGAAGGCTCTTGTATCTCTAGGGTATATTCCTAGGAGTGGGATTTCTGGGTTGTATGGTAGTTCTATTTCTAACTGTTTAAGATAACGCCAGATCGATTTCCAAAGTGGTTGTACCATTTTACATTCCCACCAGCAGTGTATAAGAGTTCCAATCTCTCTGCAGCCTCTCCAACATTTATTATTCTGTGTTTTTGGATTAATGCCAGCCTTGGGATCTCACCTTAGTTTTAATTTGCATTTCTCTAATGGCTAATGATCGGGAGCATTTTCTCATGTATCTGTTGGCTGCCTGAATATCTTCTTTAGTGAAATGTGTGTTCATATCCTTTGCCCACTTCTTGATTGGGTTGTTTGTCTTTTTGTGGTTGAGTTTTGACAGAATCATGTAGATTTTAGAGATCAGGCGCTGGTCGGAGATGTCATAGCTGAAAATTCTTTCCCAGTCTGTAGGTGGTCTTTTTACTCTTTTGGAGAAGTCTTTAGATGAGCATAGGTGTTTGATTTTTAGGAGCTCCCAGTTATCGGGTTTCTCTTCATCATTTTTGGTAATGTTTTGTATTCTGTTTATACCTTGTATTAGGGCTCCTAGGGTTGTCCCAATCTTTTCTTCCATGATCTTTATCGTTTTAGTCTTTATGTTTAGGTCTTTGACCCACTTGGAGTTAGTTTTTGTGCATGGTGTGAGGTATGGGTCCTGTTTCATTTTTTTGCAAATGGATATCCAGTTATGCCAGCACCATTTGTTAAAAAGGCTATCTTTTCCCCAGTTAATTGACACTGGTCCTTTGTCAAATATCAGCTGCTCATACGTGGATGGATCTATGTCTGGGTTCTCAATTCTGTTCCATTGGTCTATGTGTCTGTTGTTGTACCAATACCAGGCTGTTTTGATTACTGTGGCTGTATAGTAGGTTCTGAAGTCAGGTAAGGTGAGGCCTCCCACTTTCTTCTTCTTTTTCAGTAGTGCTTTGCTTATGCGGGGCTTCTTTCCCTTCCATATGAAATTGGTGATTTGTTTCTCTATCCCCTTAAAATATGACATTGGAATTTGGATCGGAAGTGCATTATATGTATAGATGGCTTTTGGTAGAATAGACATTTTTACTATGTTAAGTCTTCCTATCCATGAGCAGGGTATGTTTTTCCACTTAAGTATGTCCTTTTGAATTTCTTGTAGTAGAGCTTTGTAGTTTTCTTTGTATAGGTCTTTTACATACTTGGTAAGATTTATTCCTAAGTATCTTATCTTCTTGGGGGCTACTGTGAATGGTATTGATTTGGTTATTTCCTCTTCGGTGTTCTTTTTGTTGATGTAGAGGAATCCACGTGATTTTTGTATGTTTGTTTTATAACCTGAGACTCTGCCAAACTCTTCTATTACTTTCAGTAGTTTTCTGGAGGGAGGATTCCTTAGGGTTTTCTGTGTATATAATCATGTCATCTGCAAATAGTGATAACTTTACTTCTTCCTTGCCAATCCGGATACCTTTTATTTCTTTGTCTAGCCTAATTTCCCTGGCTAAGACTTCCAACACGATGTTGAATAAGAGTGGTGATAAAGGGCATCCTTGTCTGGTTCCCGTTCTCAAGGGAAATGCTTTCAGGTTTTCTCCATTTAGAGTGATATTGGCTGTTGGCTTTGCATACATGCCCTTTATTATGTTGAGGAATTTTCCTTTAATTCCTATTTTGGTAAGAGTTTTTATCATGAATGGGTGTTGGACTTTGTCAAATGCCTTTTCTGCATCAATTGATAAGATCATGTGGTTTTTGTCTTTTGTTTTATTTATGTGATGGATTACATTAATGGTTTTTCTGATATTAAACCAGCCTTGCATACCTGGTATAAATCCCACTTGATCAGGGTGAATTATTTTTTTGATGTGTTGTTGGATTCTATTGGCTAGAATTTTGTTGAGGATTTTTGCATCAATGTTCATGAGGGATATAGGTCTATAATTTTCCTTTTTTGTAATGTCTTTACCTGGTTTTGGTATCAGGGAGATGGTGGCTTCATAGAATGAGTTGGGTAGTATTCCATCATTTTCTATGCTTTGGAATACCTTTAGTAGTAGTGGTGTTAACTCTTCTCCGAAAGTTTGGTAGAACTCTGCAGTGAAGCCGTCCGGGCCAGGGCTTTTTTTTGTTGGGAGTTTTTTGATTACCGTTTCAATCTCTTTTTTTGTTATGGGTCTATTTAGTTGTTCTACTTCTGAGTGTGATAGTTTAGGTAGGTAGTGTTTTTCCAGGAATTCATCCATTTCTTCTAGGTTTTCAAATTTGTTAGAGTACAATTTTTCATAATAATCTGAAATGATTCTTTTAATTTCATTTGGTTCTGTTGTGATGTGGTCCTTCTCATTTCTTATTCGGGTTATTTGTTTCCTTTCCTGTATTTCTTTAGTCAGTCTAGCCAATGGTTTATCAATTTTGTTAATTTTTTCAAAGAACCAGCTTTTGGCTTTGTTAATTCTTTCAATTGTTTTTCTGTTCTCTAATTCATTTAGTTCAGCTCTAATTTTTATTATTTGTTTTCTTCTGGTGCCTGATGGATTCTTTTGTTGCTCACTTTCTATTTGTTCAAGTTGTCGGGACAGTTCTCTGATTTTGGCTCTTTCTTCTTTTTGTATGTGTGCATTTATTGATATAAATTGGCCTCTGAGCACTGCTTTTGCTGTGTCCCAGAGGTTTTGATAGGAAGTATTTTCATTCTCGTTGCTTTCTATGAATTTCCTTATTCCCTCCTTGATGTCTTCTATAACCCAGTCTTTTTTCAGGAGGGTATTGTTCATTTTCCAAGTATTTGATTTCTTTTCCCTAGTTTTTCTGTTATTGATCTCTAGTTTTATTGCCTTGTGGTCTGAGAAGATGCTTTGTAATATTTCGATGTTTTGGACTCTGCAAAGGTTTGTTTTATGACCTAATATGTGGTCTATTCTAGAGAATGTTCCATGTGCGCTAGAAAAAAAAGTATATTTTGCAGCAGTTGGGTGGAGAGTTCTGTATAAGTCAATGAGGTCAAGTTGGTTGATTGTTGTAATTAGATCTTCCATGTCTCTGTTGAGCTTCTTACTGGATGTCCTGTCCTTCTCCGAAAGTGGTGTGTTGAAGTCTCCTACTATAATTGTGGAGGTATCTATTTCACTTTTCAATTCTGTTAAAATTTGATTTATGTATCTTGCAGCCCTGTCATTGGGTGCATAAATATTTAATATGGTTATGTCTTCCTGATCAATTGTCCCTTTTATCATTATATAGTGTCCTTCTTTATCCTTTGTGGTGGATTTAAGTCTAAAGTCTATTTTGTCAGAAATTAATATTGCTACTCCTCTTCTTTTTTGCTTATTGTTTGCTTGATACACTTTTTTCCATCCTTTGAGTTTTAGTTTGTTTGTGTCTCTAAGTCTAAGGTGTGTCTCTTGTAGGCAGCATATAGATGGATCGTGTTTCTTTATCCAGTCTGTGACTCTCTGTGTCTTTATTGGTGCATTTAGTCCATTTACATTCAGGGTAATTATAGCTAAATAAGTTTTTAGTGCTGTCATTTTGATGCCTTTTTATGTGTGTTGTTGACAATTTCATTTTTCCACATACTTTTTTGTGCTGAGGCGTTTTTCTTAGTAAATTGTGAGATCCTCATTTTCATAGTGCTTGACTTTATGTTAGTTGAGTCGTTACGTTTTTCTTGGTTTTTATCTTGAGTTATAGAGTTGTTATACCTTTTTGTGGTTACCTTATATTTACCCCTATTTTTCTAAGTAAAAACCTAACTTGTATTGTTGTATATCGCCTTGTATCACTCTCCATATGGCAGTTCAATGCCTCCTGTATTTAGTCCCTCTTTTTGATTATTGTGATCTTTTACCTATTGACTTCCATGATTCCCTGTTATGTGTATTTTTTTTTAATTAATCTTAATTTGTTTGTTTTTGTGATTTCCCTATTTGAGTTGATATCAGGACGTTCTGTTTTGTGACCTTGTGTTGTGCTGATATCTGATATTATTGGTTCTCTGACCAAACAATATCCTTTAGTATTTCTTGTAGCTTTGGTTTGGTTTTTGCAAATTCTCTAAACTTGTGTTTATCTGTAAATATCTTAATTTCACCTTCATATTTCAGAGAGAGTTTTGCTGGATATATGATCCTTGGCTGGCAGTTTTTCTCCTTCAGTGTTCTGTATATGTCGTCTCATTCCCTTCTTGCCTGCATGGTTTCTGCTGAGTAGTCAGAACATATTGTTATTGATTTTCCCTTGAAGGAAACCTTTCTTTTCTCCCTGGCTGCTTTTAAAATTTTCTGTTTATCTTTGGTTTTGGTGAGTTTGATGATAATATGTGTTGGTGTTTTTCTTTTTGGATCAATCTTAAATGGGGTTCGATGAGCATCTTGGATAGCTATCCTTTCATCTTTCATGATGTCAGGGAAGTTTTGTGTCAGGAGTTCTTCAACTATTTTCTCTGTGTTTTCTGTCCCCCCTCCCTGTTCTGGGGCTCCAATCACCCACAGGTTATCCTTCTTGATAGAGTCCCACATAATTCTTAGGGTTTCTTCATTTTTTTTAATTCTTTTATCTGATTTTTTTCCAGCTATGTTGGTGTTGATTCCCTGGTCCTCCAGATGTCCCAGTCTGCATTCTAATTGCTCGAGTCTGCTCCTCTGACTTCCTAGTGCGTTGTCTAATTTTGTTATTTTATTGTTAATCTTTTGGATTTCTACATGTTGTCTCTCTATGGATTCTTGCAACTTATTAATTTTTCCAGTATGTTCTTGAATAATCTTTTTGAGTTCTTCAACAGTTTTATCAGTATGTTCCTTGGCTTTTTCTGCAGTTATCCTAATTTCATTTGTGATATCATTAAGCATTCTGTAAATTAGTTTTTTATATTCTGTATCTGATAATTCCAAGATTGTATCTTCATTTGGGAAAGATTTTGATTATTTTGTTTGGGGGGTTGGAGAAGCTGTCATGGTCTGCTTCTTTAAGTGGTTTGATATAGATTGTTGTCTCCACGCCATCACTGGGAAACTAGTTTTTCCAGAAAATCCGCTAAAAAAAAAATGCAGTCAGATCCCTATCAGAGTTCTCCCTCTGGCTCAGGCTATTCAGATGTTAATGAAGCCGCCTGGGGAGGGCGGGGGAGGGAACAGAGAGATAGGAGAGTAGCACCTCAGAATATAGCCAGAGTTGCTTGTCTTGCTTGCAATGACTATTATATCTGAGGTTCCCCCGGGGCGCGTCGCCTATGTGTGCTGGCTGTGTGGAGATTGCCCCCGGGGGGTCTGGCCCGCTGAAGTCAGGGTCAGATCCTCCGCTTCCAGCCCCACGCCCAGCGTCAAGGCTCCCCTACTGGGACGGTGCACTCTCGACTCCAAAATCAGTCGCTGCCTCCCGGGGACTTCTCGTCCCTCCAGCCACATGGCCGTGTCGCACCCGAGAGCCAGTTGGGCCTCCTCCCGAGGTTAGTTCAGATGGGTGGAGCAGCTCCCCGTGCTTGTGCCGTGACCGAGTGTCCCGGCTGGGACACTGTTCTCCCCCCTCCAATACCAGTCGCTGCTTCCCGGGGACTTCTCCTACCAGCTGCGTCCCACGCCGCCCAGCGCGACCCGGCTGGTCCCCTTCCCGGGGTTAGTTCAGGGGGGTGGAGCAACTCTCCGTGTTTATGCCGTACCTGCGTCCAGTCCAAATCCCTGCGGGACGGTTCCCCGGCTCGGACGCTGCTCTTTCTGCTCCAAGACCAGGCGCTGCCTCCGGGGACTTCTCCTACCGGCTGCATCCCATGCCGCCCGTGGAACCGGCTGGTCCCCCTCCCGGGGTTAGTTCAGGGGGGTGGAGCAGCTCTCTGTGCTTGTGCCGTACCTGACTGGTATGCTGGCTCCAGGCTCTGGAAACAATTGCTGCTTCCCCGTATTAGTTCGTTCTCTGTCTCTAAATCTGTGTTTGTTGTTCAGGGTTCGTAGATTGTTATGTATGTGATTGATTCACTTGTTTTTCCGTGTCTTTGTTGTAAGAGGGATCCGAGGTAGCATCTGCCTAGTCCGCCATCTTGGCTCCGCTCCCCTCTTTTCTTTTTTTTTATTTATGCCAGTAATACCACAGTGAGATGGTATCTCATCGTAGTTTTGATTTGCATTTCTCTAACAGCTAGTGATCGTGAGCATTTCCTCATGTATCCATTAGCTACTTGAATGTCTATTTTGGTGAAGTGTCTGTTCATATCTTTGCTTATTTTTTTTTTTATTAACTTTTATTGAGCTTCAAGTGAACGTTTACAAATCAAGTCAGACTGTCACATATAAGTTTATATACACCTTACTCCATACTCCCACTTGCTCTCCCCCTAATGAGTCAGCCCTTCCAGTCTCTCGTGACAATTTTGCCAGCTTCCAACTCTCTCTATCCTCCCATCCCCCCTCCAGACAGGAGATGCCAACACAGTCTCAAGTGTCCTCCTGATACAAATAGCTCACTCTTCATCAGCATCTCTCTCCTACCCACTGTCCAGTCCCTTCCATGTCTCCTGAGTTGTCTTTGGGAATGGTTCCTGTCCTGGGCCAACAGAAGGTTTGGGGACCATGACAGCCGGGATTCCTCTAGTCTCAGTCAGACCATTAAGTATGGTCTTTTTGTGAGAATTTGGGGTCTGCATCCCACTGATCTCCTGCTCCCTCAGGGGTCCTCTGTTGTGCTCCCTGCCAGGGCAGTCATCAGTTGTAGCTGGGCACCATCTAGTTCTTCTGGTCTCAGGATGATGTAAGTCTCTAGTTCATGTGGCCCTTTCTGTCTCTTGGGCTCTTAGTTATCTTTGCTTATTTTTTAATTGGATTATTTGCCTTTTGTTGTGGAAGTGTTGGATTTTCCAGTAGGTTTTAGAGATTAGACCGTCATCGGATTTATCATAGACAAAATTTTTTTCCTTGTCTGTAGATTCTTTTTTTACTTTTTTGGTGAAGTCTTTTGATGAGCATCAGAACACATCTATATTTTTACCATGCAGTGGCCCCAGTTGATTTTCTGATCGGTAATCTGAGTGCAGACGACAGCTGAGCAGAAGTCTGAGGGTCCTTATCATTGACTAGAATCTATAGTTATCACAGTATCAATGTCTATGAAGAAACAGAAAGTATGCTCAGATTATAATCTCCTTTATGCCACAACTGGTTGTTTCCTGCATAGGTAAACTATCTAGAACAACGTGATCTGCCAGTGGGGGTAAGGAGGTCACCTGTCAGGTTTTGTGAGAAAGAGATACTTTCATCTCTTCAGCCAGGGTGGTGGTTAGGGGAAGGGAAAGAGAATCCTTAATGAAGCCCTGAAGGGAAAGAAGAAATGGTTTGACATTTGGCCTCTTGGAATTCTAGAAAACCAAGGAGACTGAGGGGCATAAAAATGACAACTAACTTGTAGTGCAGTTAGGAAAAGTGTCAAGGTTTACTCTGTAAAGGTCCATTATAAATGATTAGCCATGATGCCCATGTAGTCTGTTCATAAATTCTGCCAATTTTGTTATCTGTGTTCTTCAGTATTCTTTGAATATAATCACAGTGTTTATAATCACTGTATCTCTTCAATACTTAATCTTCTAGAGCTAATTCATATGTATCAGTAAAACTGAAACAAATTATAGCAAGGATTTCTGTGTCTTGAGTTTACGAACAAAAATGAGCCTATTATTCAAATACCACCTCTCCTCAGAAACTCTTTGTCCACTGAAAAGCAGGGACATATTTATTTTGTTTTCTTGTTTTATTTAGTGATTCTTCATTAAAACGGTTGATGACGCCACTAAATAATTCTGTCTGCTGGGCCATTAGCTCTTTCCAGTGCATACCTGAGGCATGACTGGTTCATTTAATCCTGAAATAAGATGACCTCTTTCTTTTCTCCAATCTATCAATTTATCAACATAATATAGTCATTCTCCGAGATGTAGAGTCCCAAAGGCCCTTATATATTCAGGTGATTATAAAGACCACACATCTCTGTAGATCTACAAAGGAAGCCAATGGAATAGATCAAGGAAATGGGCAACCACAGGGAATTTCCTGGGAAGATGATATTTTGCACACAGCTAAGGCTCACTAAGTCAACATTAGATAAAGGAAAAGAAGGAGATGGGGTAGCTTGGCTATCAGCCAGAGAGAAACAGATTCACAATTTGGAAGTCAGTAACCATCTGCCTAAGGGGATGGAAAGTTATTTAATTATTTGTGAATAAAAAGCATTTTCAAATGCATTCCCTTGAAAGTAATAAAATTATTCTTTTTGTTCTTTTAAACATTTGAGCAAAGTTAACGTTGCATAAGTTTAAAATTTTCAGATTAATTATCCCTTCCTGGTGCACATGTAATTCCCATTTGTTGTCTGGTTATCTGATCAGTTAGATAATTTCACAGAAAATTTAAGATGCTGGTCAGAGATCCCAGTGGCAAATTTTGGCAGAAGAGGGGAAAAAGTTGAAAATTAAAGATTTTCTGACATTTGGGTTTCTCTTTTTACAAAAGTTGGATGAGTCTGGCTTGACACCTCGTTAAGCAAATCAGTGCTAATTGCTAACATTTTAGCCAATTGGAGAGGTGTGAGAGGGGAATGGACTGTCTGGCATAAAGGCAATAAAGTAGCTCTGGGAGTGCCTACAAACTAAAATCTAGAAATAACGAGGTTCGTATCCGGGGAAAGCAAGGAAAGAAAGCAATTCTACCACCATGTCTCAAGTAAGGACATTAACCAAATGGTTCCAAGAACTCTTAGCGTGTATGTTTATTGTCTTTTTGCACAAGACCCAACTTACTGCTTTAAAAGGAAGTTTGAGAAGAAGAAGGTAAACTAACCTGAGGATTGCTCCTGTAATGAGAGAAAGTAAAATGGGATAGAGGACATAAGAATGAATATAGGGTGGGAAAAAGAATCTCTAATTCTCTAAAGTAATAGTAGTAGGTTTGAGATGGGAGTTATCCATTCAGGGTTCCTTTTGCCAATATACCGCCATTTTCATGGCAGAAAAATGAAACTTAGAGAAATCGAAAATGTGTGCAAAGTCACACAAGATGGAGATGGGATGATGTTCTTAGTTTCTCAGTTTCCTCTTCTTTCTTGGTGCTTGGTACTTCTTATTGGGTCTTGGTACAGCCTTGTGCTGGTGAATGCATCCATGCATCAGCAACATCACCTTTGACAGAGAAAATCAGTCCCTACATGTGAAGTACTTCATGCTCAATGCAATAGATGATTCTCAGGTCTATTTAGGTCCAAAAAAGGACAAAGAGGCCTGACAGAGAAGGTTTTCAGAAAGCAGTTGTAAATATGGATATAAAGAGTGGGACAAAGTTTAGGGTCAGAAAAAGACACTTTAGAGTCATCTACATAGCAGTTTCCTATATTCAAGTGGATGGATCAAACCTTCCTGAAGGAAGGTAGCACTAATGTGCATTAATTATCTGGTGTAAGAAGAGAAGGAGTCAGAGGGGCCAGCTAAGGAGACAGTATTTTCAGAAGAGAATGAGGAAAGAGCAGTGCCATGGAGATAAAGGAAAGAGAAAATGGCCAACTCTGTCAAGTCTTGCAAAGAGGTCATGAAATATGAGAATGCAAAAGTAAACGTATTGGGTGACAAAGAGTTCATGTGGGCTTTGGTGGGAGGTGTTTTGTAGAGTTGAGGGTTCAGAAGCCAAAGCAAGATAGCTGTGGGGAGGGAGGCTGGAGGCAGTCACTGATAATGAATGAATCTTAGACTTCGTAATCGTCAGTCCTACTGAACTGTGCGTGTGTGTGTGTGTGTGTGTTTTTTTAATTGAGAGACAGGAGCAGACGTACAAAGGGGTACATTGTTTGGGGGCTTTTTTGTTTTGTTTTTGTAAAAAAAAAAACACGAACACAAAATAATTATTACTTACCATAACATTATTTAGAAAGCCTCCCCTTTGCATAATTCTAAAAGGCTCCATACACCTAGGCAACTATATAACAGTAATACCTGGAATTTTGCAGTGTGGTTAAAAAAAAAAAATGTGGTAGCCCTGATAATTTCATAAAAGAAACAATATTTTTTTAAAGAAGAAAACACATCAAAACAATTAATAAAAAACAGTATTGCGTGTATAAACATGCACGTATATGCCATTTTATCATTTCACTAAATTGTTATGAAATGTAGTCACAAACTGGCATTAGGATATTGAGTATCTTACTGCTATTGCTTGTTCACAATTATAAGAAAAAGCTATGTCACAACTGCAATTGGGATATAGTTCCCTTACATTGCTATAACAAGCCAATCCAAATTTGTTTTCCTGAACTAAATTTTCAAGTGAATAGAATAAATTAACAGCAAAATAATAATTTAAGATTAGAAAACCTGACTACAGCTCTATTTTTAGTATTTTTTATTTCACATTTTAGTCTCTTCATAGAGAAAATAAAAACAATAAAAATTAGTTGGTTTCCATTTTTATTATATAAAGGAGAATGATTTTACTGTAACTATCTAATTTAAAACATATAAGTATGTGTTCAAGGTCAGGATTTCTTACATTGGCTGCATACTGGAATTATCTGGAGAGTTTTATAAACCCTGGGTTCTATCTCCAGAGATACTGATTTAATTGGTATGGAATGCGGCCTGGCCCTCATTAATGTTAAAACTCCCTATGGTGTTTTTATTGTGCAGCCAAGTTTGAGAACCACTGTTCTAGGCCAAATATCTTCTGGTGACCAGCTCTTTTTTTTTTTTTTAAATGAAAATGATTAAGCTTGTTCAGAAGAATTGGTAAAAGGGCATTCTAGTAAGATATAAATTGAAACGTGCCCACAGAAAGCAGGCTGGAGAATACATTGGGTGATTCTTGGAGCCCCGTTCAAGACTGGAATGATACCTGAACATATTCATACTTCCTAAAGCGCTGCTTTTTTTTTTTTACAAGGTTAGAAACACAATCTGATGTACTTGCAGGAACATCAAAAGCCAGGATACGACCTTTTATATGACCAAAAACAAAACAAACCCATTGCCGTTGATTCTGACTCGTAGCGACCCTGTAGGAGAGTAGAACTGCCCCATTGGGTTTCCAAGGAGCAGCTGATGGATTCAAACTGCCAATCTTTTGGTTAGCAGCTGAGCTGTTAACCACTGTGCCACCAGAGCTCCCTTTATAGGATTAGGATCCCAAGAATGGGAAGAATTATGAGTGTCTAGGGCTCAGGACCTAGACTCCTTGGCTCAGATCCAGAAAAGTGATTTTATAAATCTCAGCTCAATTGAAATTACAATAGAATCATGCATAAGCCAGTAAGTCAATTTGTTGTCATTGCTGTTGTTGCTGTTAGCTGCCATAGAGTCGGTTCTGACTCATAAAAAAAAAAAAAAATATGTACAACAAAATGAAACACTGCCAAGTCCTGAGCCATCCACACAATTGCTGTTATGCTTAATCCCATTGTTGCAGCCACGGTGTCAATCCATGTCATAAAGGGTCTTCCTCTTTTTTGCTGACCTCTACTTTACCAAGCATGATGTCCTTCTCCAGGTACTGGTTCCTCCTTACAACATGCCTAAAGTACATGAGACAACGTCTCATCATCCTTGCTTCTAAGGAGATTCTGGCTGTGCTTCTTCCAAGATAGACTTACTCATTCTTCTGGTAGTCAGTGGTATATTCAGTATCCTCCTTCAACAGGATAATTCAAAGACTTCAATTCTTCAGCCTTCCTTATTCATTGTTCAGCTTTCACACGCATATGAGGTGATTGAAAATACTATGGCTTGGGTAAGGTGCACCTTAGTCCTCAAACTGACAAGTTTGCTTTATAAACTTTTAAGAGGTCTTTTACAACAGACTTGTCCAAAATCAATTTACTTTTACTTCATCAAAAAGAAGTTATCAGCATCCATCACTGCAGCCTGGAGATCAGTTTGTAGTTAAAGATGGTTTGGCAAGCAGGAGATTAGAAAGACAATATTCCCTGGTGATATTACCACAAAGCACAGCACGGCTGCTGCAGAAGCCAGTGCTGAGATGGGGGTGAGGTGAGCAGCGAGAGGGTCTTTATTGTCCACCAGCATACAAGAGACAGAAGGGAATGGGCTCTTCCAAAATCTGTCTCCTGGAGGCTGACCAGAGGGTTTTATAGGGACTGGTTTTGGGTCTGAAGAATGCAAGGAATTTGTTAGTTCCCCCCTTGAGCCTGGCACAATGATCTCGTTCTGGACATGTTGACCTTTTGCAGTATTCGCAAAATCCTCTGATGCCATCCTGGTTCCAGTCACAAGATTGACCCTTTGTTTAGTCTCTTTCTCTTCCAGATTTATCGCTTATTGTTCTACCTCCCAAAGAGGAACACAGGTTAATTTTAAACTTTATAGGATCATGGAAAAGACAAGGGGGCAGAGAGAGGGAAACCACAAAATCACTGGGTGTGCAAAAGCTAACTATGGAAAAAAACAAAACAAAAAAAACTATGCAAGCTAGGTAAAAACAAAACCCAGGATGTTAGGCCTATGTGCCCTATACACCCTCTTTCCCACATTGCTCCTTTCAGTGAAAGGCTGCCAGGTTTTGGTAACCTGGAGAAAGGTCCCTTTCTACTCTAGGCACAGTCTAAAAAAGGCCAAATACTGCTAACCCCTTGCTTTTTGGCTCCCCTATTCTGAGATTCAGTGTTGACTACAACGTGGCACAAAGGTTAAGAGCTCTACTGCTAATTGAAGGTCAGTTTGAACCCACCCAGCAGACTCTCAGGAGAAAAGACTAGGCGATCTGTTCTTATAAAAATTACAGCCTTGAAAACCCTATGGGGCAGTTCTACTCTGTCCTATAGTGTCACTGTGAGTCAGAATCCCCTCGATGGCACACAGCAACATGCTGACTACTGCACTGTGCATTACAAAAGAGTATAGACATTCCTGTTAAAGGTCTTACATTTACCTTCTCTATCCCATCCAGTCAAAACTTCCACGCAGGTCACCCCGCCATCTTTCGGACACTCTGGCATCATGGCTAAGAACATGAGTTCAGATATCCAACAGCCAAGGCTTGAATTTTGTTCCTACCTCTGATAAGAAAAAAAAAAAAAAGGCTTGCTAATTACATTCTCAAAGCTTTAAGTTTCCTATGCAAAAGTGCACACAATAATACTTACCTCGGACATCAGTTGTGAGGATTCAAAGCAAATAGCACATTCAATGCAAGTAGTGCAATGTTTGTCACTGTTAGTAAAAACTGTTAGTTAGAATTATTATTTTACCAAATCTTTATTAGCAACACATCTTATTGCTCTCTTACCACATGGTGCTTAGGGAGAAGAGAGAAAATAGCACATTTTAGAGGAGACAGTGGGTGAGGGTCAGAAACATTGGTGAAAGGCAGCCTTAATTCCATAGAAACTATAAAACTCAGCCAAAGGAACCTCTTTGTCATAGTCCCAGACAGTTCTGACTAAGATTAAAACACACCTATTTCTGGCTTATTCTATCTTTCCTATTAAATGGTATGGCACTACTTTTCTTTTAGCGTCCAATGACTGGGGATGCTAATGTTCCAGCAACTCTAAAAAAGGATATTGAAGCATATAGTCCAATAAAGGACTTTTTTTTTAATAAAGATGTATCAAATAGCCACCAACTGGGCACAAAATGGGTCAGTTAGAAGACTAAGAATATTATCAAGGAGACCTGTGATTTCAATTGCCGTAGAACACAACTGAAATGCGTAAACACATAAAAATAATATATGACAAAACATTAGCATAAATCGTCACAGATCACAGTGACCAGCATAATTTGCATATAAAGAAATGAGTGATGTTAGACATACGAACCTATAACATGACTTTCTTTTTGAAATGCAATAACAAACCGCAAGTTACTGTAGAATAGAAATATCACTGGCAAACAGACAGAAACCATCTGCTTCTCAGACAGGGGAAGGTTCTACACGGTTTTGATCAGAGGTATCATTAATGAAAGATTAATAACCTGAAAGATTAATAACATCTGAAAGTGAAGAATATCCTTTCATCTCCTTCGCCTACCTATCCTTTAATGTAGGTGTTAATGAGTATTCAAATAGACAGAAGGCAAGAAAAGGAATATATAGGAAAAAGGGGCACATTAAATCTTCATTCTAGAACCTTCCCATGTGAACATCTCAGAAAACAGACATTCTGTGATGGGAATTTTTCATAGCTATTTCTTCACTGAAGATAAATATTTGTAGCATAAGAAAAATGTTGCTTAGGCATTTTATACAATGATCTCTAGGAAAAGTGAGAAATCTTATGTATCATATTTTGTGAGAGAAGAAAAACCATTCTCTTCCTTGTTAACATAAACACTACTTTGCAGAAAATTCGTATTTGTCCTTCATTCACTAAGTAAGGACCTTCAACTTCCAGAAGGATGGTGTGCGTATCAGAAACTAAGAAGAGACCTTATTTTCTCTAACCACTATTTCAACCAAATGTATCAAATTTAACGTCTGTTTAGGGTCTGCAACTTTGCTGCATTTGATGGAAAGAGACTGTCCCTCCACTGTGTTGAGTAGACCCTCTGATGCTTACCTGGTGTAAGACACTGATGCCATAAACGGACATAAGACAGAGGTCCCCAGGCTGTGGAAAATTCCACTGCCTCACGTAGCTTGCTTGGCATTTCCTGTAGCTTCACATTAAAATTCTGGCTCCCCACTCCTTAACTGTTCCCCAAAACTAGAGGAAATTGATGGAAACAAGTTTAGGTGCCATGTTGACATTCAGGATAACCTTCTAGCTTATTAAATACTTCATACATAGTAACTTCCCTGCCTCTGGGCAGAGTTTAACCACCATTTCCTGAACATGCGATGCATGCAGTTATATGTAAACCCCATTGTGCCTGCATGGTGTAATTAAGAATGTTACTGATGTAACTTGTATGAATTTTCTGCTTGTAAACCCCTTAAAAGTATCCTTACCCCTCACCCTCATTGAGCAGTCTTGGCATCAGCAGCTCTGACAGTTCCTTTCCTTGTGCAATTAAATAAAAGTGCCTTTCTACTCTCCCATCACGGTCTCTCATTTATTCTCTGAGATGAATCACGCCGAGCAGAACCCAGGGTTTCCACCTGGCAACAAACATGGCAAAAAAACACAAGTTGGGCAATGAATGTAGCTTTTCTTAACAACAAATCACTTTATTAAACACAAAACTAAGTTTTGCATAAAACTGAATACTTATAATCACTTACTGGTGCAGTCTTGGAGTTGGTGTCTTGGTAGCCATGTGTAGTCAATGTCAGGATCTCAGCACTACTCCTGGGCCTCTTGAAACCCCGGTCAGTCCTCCCAGGCAGGTGACAGAGGTTCCTTCGGTCTCCTCTGGAGCCCCATGTCTGTGACTCTCATGCTTGCTGCTCTAAACTGACCCCTTCTGGTTCTCTTGTTGGTGCATTGCCTTCTCTTGTCACATCAATGTATTGCTGAAGAATAAAAATAATAACAGACTACTTACTTTGATTTTAAGGTTTTTCTTATCCACAAGACAAAATATTAATCATAAAAAGCTGGACCCAAACTGTAAAGGAAAGTGTTCTATAGCAATACAAAAAGTGTGTCTTATTCTGTTAGAAAAAGACAGGCATTGAACAATTACCTCATAATTTAAATCTCAAAAGATCTCACGGCTGCAAGTGGGTGGAGGTTCAAATTATTAGCCGCCAGACCTGAAATTTTTTTTTTTAGACCTGAAGTAACCTGATATCAGCTGATCTCAGTAAAGTGGGAAAGTGGGTTCAATCAATCATGTTAAAATTAGCATGTTTTCCCCTCCTCTTCTCTTTATAAGCCCCATTGTACCTATCTTCATCCAGCTATTTGCTTTTTCTGAAGCAAAAATGGCCTCCCTATATGCATATAGAATAATTGCTCAAAATAAACCTTATGTTTAAATTTTGGTGAGTTTTAATTATTTTTAACAGTATGTTATGGTATCATTTCCTCTCTCTCTGATCTCTTATGTTGTCATCTCCAAAAATGTGCAGGGTTGTAGGCTTGCATTGGCCACCTAGCTGCTTGATAACAGATTTCACAATTTATAGGTCTCAATGAAATCTTAATTGGATACTATGGCAATCAGAATCACTGGTCTCCTTGATAATATTCTTGGATCTTCTAACTGGCTCATTTTGTGCAATGACTCCAACATCTACAGATACCTCAGTGGCTGCATCCTCCCGTGGAATGTGCCGACCATCTTGACCACACTAACTGTCTAGCTAGTGACCAGCTTGAGCAGTTTAGACCCAAGGCCCCATTACCCCTGATGACTCTTACAAATATTGCCTTGCAAATGTCCCACAAGAATCTGCTTTTGGAGTACTTGGATCTATTTACTTGACTCCATGGTTTCAAGTACGGAAGGCATAGACTTCCCAGTTAAATGCCACTGGAATACTGAGGTTGGGAATAACATGATAGTTCATGGTCTGGCCCATCTAGGTTTGAGTTTTGTTTATTCTAATTATAGTTTGTTTAGTCTAATAATCTGTGACTTTGAACAGTTACATACTTCAGTGAGCCTCAGTTTTCTCACTTGTGAAGCAGAGATTATACATACTAACTTCACAGAGCTGTTGCGAAGATTAGATGAAGTCAGGACAGACAATGTCCAATTTATGCCTAAACTTAATGAACATTAGCATATTTTGTGAACACTCATTACCCCTTTACCATAACCTTTGTATTTCTGGAGTCCTAGTGGCACAGTGGTTAAGTGCTCGGCTGCTAATTGAAAGGTCAGGGGCTCCAACTCATCAGCCACTCCACAGGAGAAAGATGTGGCAATCTGCTTCCATAGGAATTACAGCCTTGGAAACCCTACGGGGCAGGTCTACTCTGTCCTATAGGTTTGTTATGAGTTGGAATCTATTTGAGGGCAAAGGGTTTGGTTTTTTTATTTATTTAATTTTTGGTTTTGTATTTCCCACCTTTGTACACAAAGTAAGTGAAAGGTATTTTCTGTTTGGTTGTTTTCTTTTTATTTTTATCAAAAACCTCTCTAACTACCATGCTTAGGTATGGCAATGCTATCAAATGCTGCCAGTGAAATCCGTGCTCATTAAAAATATATATATTTAACAGGGTCCTTGACAGAGCTGGAGAAAAATGTAGAACAAAATTCTAACTTAAAAAGAAAGACCAGGCTTGGTGGCCTGACAGACTGGAGAAACCCTGAGAGTATGGCCCTTGGGCACCATTTCAGTGCAGTAATGAAGTTCACCCTTAAGCCGAAGATTGTACAGGCCCATAAAACAAAACAGGACTAAAGGGGCACACCAGCCCTGAGGCAAGGACTAGAAGAAGTCAGGAGGGAAGAGGAAAGCTGGTAATAGGGAACCAAAGATTGAGAACGGAGAGTGTTGACATGTCGTGGGGTTGTTAACCAATGTCATAAAACAATATGTGTACTAACTGTTCTATTAGAAACTAGTTCTGTAAATTATCTAAAGTATATATATATGTATATTTATATACATACATATTTAAGTCTATTTTGTTCATATCTAGATTTCACTAGCAGAATTAAATTAATACCTAAATATAAATAAATAGAAAGCAAATTACTTTAAGCATTATCAGTTTCAAATAGCTCCCTTTTAAAGCTATACCATATCAGTTCGAATTAGATGAAAGTAAAAATCTTTTCAAATCCTGATATTTTAATTAAGATATAAGTTAGAGTGTACATATTCAGATGGAATCTCACTGCACTTAGTGAAGCCAGAAATATATATTTTACTACAACTTTCAATTACATAACATAAAATTGAAATATTTATAAGCAATCATAATCAACCTAAAGGCCAAGCATAACTTTTAAAATCATATTTATGGATAATGCCTTTCATCCAAAAAGAAGGTGGAGGAGAGATACAATGCAGCATGCCTCAAATATGTTGCATTTCTTGAATTTTACAAGGGCCTGTTCACTTCGCAAAAATTCCTTGAGGATAACTGATGCACCTTAGTCTTAGAGACAACCCAGGCCTTTAGGGGAAAAAATAGTAAAGATATGGGGGTGCCTACACCCAATAAGGAGCCCTGGTAGCACAATGATGAAATTCTTGTCTGCAGTTTGAACCCACTCGTGGGTTCCATGGGAGAAAGACCTGGTGATGTGTCTCCAGAAAGATTACAGCCTAGAAAGCCCCAAGGGGCAGCTCTACTCTGTTCTATAGGGTCGCCATAAGTCAGAATCCAGTCAAGGACACCAAACAACGACCTCCAGTAAAGGGATGGTTCTTCCTATGGACTAAGCCATCCTGGTAGAAATCACTGTTAGAAGCTTTAAAGTATGTTTACGTCTATGGTCTTACTACTGCTGCTTCCGAAATATCTTACCCTCCACTTTCCAGGCACTTAGTAGGATTATCCTTCCTGGCCCCATGTCTTTTAAAGCCAGTACACTTCATTATCAATGCATAAACCTGTGGAGATTCCTCCTGGAATTGTGAGTGTTTGGTGGCCACTCCTATCTGAACCAAAATGTCAGTAGTGCCAAGACTGAGAAATACAGGCTTAGAGGACTACCAGCAGTTCATCCTGGCGGGTACCCAGAAACATGTGAAGAATATGGGGGCACCAATCTACAATGCTGAGCAAGATTTAGATCATCAAGGGCCTTGCAGACTGCAAAGGGATTATGCAGGGAAGGAGTAGGAAACACTGATACTCGAATTCTGAGAAACACACCACTGGAGGTATGTTGTTGTTGCTTTTGGAGGCCATTGGGTCAATTTCGACACATAGCGACCCCATGTGACAGAGCAGAACTGTCCTATAAGGTTTCCTAGGCTATAATCTTTATGGAAGTAAATCCCTAAGTCTTTTCTTCCTTGGAGCCACTAGTAGGTTCAACCTTTTGGTTAGTAGCCAAGCACTTAATCATTATAAGCAATACTTATCAATAATATTAGGTCAGAACATCAAATAACATTCCATCTCATATGATAAGGTTATTTCCTCTTCAATTCTTTTTTAAATTTTCTAAATTATCACAGAGGAAATATTCTAGTTTACTAATAACATGTATTTCAACACCTCACTAGCATTTTTTTTTTCATAAGAAGTCCCCACTCCTTGTGCAGCATTTTCTAGCCAGAATTTAATAATATTGTCACATATTCAATATTTCTTCTTTAAAGAACTGCATTCTGTTAACATATATGGAAATATTTTTCCATATTTGGTAGTTATAGAAAGCTTTCTTTTTAAAATGAATTTAAGTTAAAAGAAGGAGTTGCTCTAAAGAAAAATATTAAATAAAATGATAGAGATGGTACAACATGGGGTTATGGCACAAACTGGAAGGTGGGCTGCAAATGACAGTTTCAGAAAATTATGTCTGGATAATGGGAAATATACTTAAAAATGAATCTGGGAAATGATAGGATTAATTCCTGCTTTAGAAGTATTGCCCCACATGTGGAGTAAAGTGTTCATGGATGGGAGGAACAGGAAACACAGTCAAGGAGATTATACTATAACTCATGCAAAAAAACCAAAAAGGACACATTTAAGATCTTTTAGGAGGTGAAAATTATAGTGCCTGATTACTCAGAGGTCATAAAAGAAATAAGTTTCTGTTGGCAGGGGGGGAAGGAAACCACTGCCTGAAAATAATGAACTATTGCTGGAGTTATTGGAGTAGAGGCATCATGGCCATCTGTCAAGGATGGGGCAAGGCTTCTGAGTTAAGGCAGGCTGTATTATTTCATGTATGTATTTTTTACATCATTTAATTTTTTTTTCTTAATTCACTTATTAAATAATACTTTTTTAGCACCTGGTGGCATAGTGGTTAAGAGCTACGGCTGCTAACCAAAAAGTCAGCAGTTCGAATCCACCAGGAGCTCCTTGGAAATCCTATGGGCAGTTCTACTCTATCCTATAGAGTCGCTATTAGTTGGAATCAACTCGATGGCAGCAGGTTTTTTTTTTTTTTGGCTTATATGTGAAATTGTCCCTAGTTGGCACAAAGACTTTGCATTCAACTGCTAACCAAAAGGTTAGAGGTTTGAAGCCACCCAGTGACTCCATGGAAGAAAGGCCTGGTGACCTGCTTTTATTAAGAAAATCCTATGGAGCAGTTCTACTCTAACACAAGGGGTCACCATGAATCAGAATTGACTCCATGGCAACTAATGACAATGTCTAACACTGTGTTAGATCTATAGCAATGAAGAAGACTGGCAAAAAATATATTCTTTCATAAGCAAGGAGACAGGCAAATGAGTAAATAGACAAAATGATGTGAGATAAAGCTCTTTAGTGGAAGTAGATATGAGGTCACAAGGGAAGGGTTAGGGAGAGAGACAGGAGAAAATGAAAGTGTAACAGCTGGATAGTGTAGGGGTGGAGGAAGCTGAAACTTGAAGAAAAGGGGGGTGAGTCTGAGTTAAGAATTGCTGTTCCAGCAGAGGAAATAAAATGAACAAAGATTCCCAGGCAAAGAGAATGGCTACTTTGATGAAATGAGGACAAGTGAGAATGGCTGAGGTTGGAGGGAAGATGTCAACAAAGAAAGAGTTGAGAGGTGAGCAGTAAGCCGGTTCAAGAAATTTCTTGAAAGCCTTGTCAAGGATCTATCCTAAACAAGGAAAAAAAAAAATGCAAAGTCATTAAAAAATTTTTGAGTCAGGTGTCTTAACTTTTTCATATTTTACGTGTTCATTCAAATCTTCATAAAAAAAAGTCTACATTAAATACTATTGATTTCCTTACTATACTATTTGAATATTTCAGAATATTTCTCACAAAACTGTCTCACTTTCAAAGTCCTAAATGATTGAGTATCCAGTAATTATCATTTCTCAATTCATCTAATTTAACTACAAATAATATTGATATTTATATACCTCAAAAGGAATATTTTACATGAAATTATGTATGAATTAAAGAAGAAGAATAACTGCAATTTTATAAGTAAGCACCCATGGGTATTTTAAAGAAAGGATTTGCGGTGGGGTTCTAGTTTCTCATATACAGATATTTTGCATTTGAATTAATTCAAATTTTCAATTAGAATGAAATCTGATTGCCTATGTTTTTTAGTTTTCCTTTTCTTCAGATATAGGAGAAATTCAATCAATCAAATTAATTTTATTGTTATGTTTGCAGACTATACCTAATGTACACTGCCTTTCAAGCTTCTTATGGTATGCCACTGTTTATGTTCATTTTACTTTGCATCAAATGTATTGTAACTAATTCCTATTTTTTCAAACCTGAGTCCAACATGAGACTGTAGAGTTAATCTGTAAATTTTTAATCAAGCAAACTAATCTCATCTCTAGGTTATTCAATTTACCTTTGTCCTCACTATTTAATTTTCAGTAGATGCCATGGTACTTTGTATGTTGGTTATCAAGACAAGAACCATCTCCCCTAAATAAGTACTTTGACCTTGGAGAAGGCAGAGGATATGGAGTGGCCCCAAAGTGGTAAATTTGACTATGAAATGCGTTACTATTTCTCTACTGTTTTGCAGCTTCGAAAAGTTACCGGTCCTGAGTCCACTAAGACATAGTGTTGGCTCTTTAAGGAGTATTTTAGTTCATTTCAACTGGGAATTGCTGAAAAGAAAGTCTTATTCAGAGGAGATTTGGAAAAAAAAAAAAAAAAAAAAAAACTTTATCTGTTCAGGTGAATCGTAGACCCCCAACTCCAAAAACTTAGTTCTAAAAAATTAAATAGACCAAAAAATACAGCCAGAACCACTGATTCTAAATTCTTGTTATCTAAGTTTCTTAACTTCCAAACCATCTGTCTATGATGCCTGTTTTTGTTATGCTCTTTTACTGCAATTTGCTTATTTTAGCATTTCTAGGGCCTTTCCTCCACATTGCGATTTTTACTGGTAAACAATATTCCAGAGATGGTAGGAAGGAGTTTTATTTTAATGCTTTAACTATCAAAACAGTAACGAGATTTTAAACAAGAGCTGGACAGGAGAAGTCTACTTTGTAATTTCAATTGAAGCAAAAATTAAATTTAGAGTGCAACTGATTGCCAGTTATAAATAAGCCATTTCTAATTATCTTGTCCAAAGTTGAAAATATATGAAATAAAATATTATATAAAATATTAGCCTAAGTATAATTAATTCATTTAATGGTGATATCCCTCAAGCATTTCTAGGCCTTAAGGCAATCTTTCTTGACAGAATTAGAAAAAAAAGGGAAAAAGAAAGGAGACAGGAAGAAAGGAAGGAACAAAGGAAGGAAGAAGTAGATTCAATTAAGGAGAATTAACAGTTCATGAGTAGGCACCAAATGAAGCTGGATTTAGAAATAATTCATTTAAGAAATATATTCTAAATGCCAACCGTGGGAAGTGACTTTAGTTATTTACCTATAACTCTGAAGAACCTGAGAGTCTATTTGGGAAGATGCAATATAAACATAACTAAAGCAAGGTAAACAGAGCTTCTCTCAGAAGTGGTCTGTGGACCACCTGCATCAAAATCAAAAGGGTTACTTGTTTAAAATGTAGATCCCCAGGGCCCACTCTAGACCTCCTATGTTCTAATTTGAATCTCTCGCCAAGTCCTTTGAAATATGCATTTTACTGAAGTCCCTAGGTGTTGCAGTTACACATGAAAATCTGAAAAGTCCCCAGGAAGAACAAACTAAGTGCCATAAGGGAAAAAAAAAAAAAAAATTTTTTTTTTTTATAAGGGAGATATAAGAAAAACACCTCAGATGATCCAAGACGACAAATGACTAACACAGGAGAATCATCAAAGTCTTTAAGTTAGAGGCAATATTGAAGATATCCTTAAATTATAAGATATTTATCTCCAATATTTATCTCCAGTAAGTCTGTCCAAAGACAGTTTTATCTCTCTTTTACAATTTAGACAGAAGTTTAAGGAAAGAATCACTCTGTTGTTAATCTTTCTCTTAATCTGCAGGAGTTACATCTACTTAGCATCTAAAAGCACCACAACAATTTGCTTCACTAACCATTGATTAGGGGTGTGTGGACCACACCAAGTGACACTGTCAGAGGGGGTGGCACCAAAATGACTGGCTATAAACACATCCATGTAGTTAGTTATAACAATAAAAACATTTTTCATAAGCCCAGCTTTCAAGTATCCATATACCTACAAGGCTAAAACTCTGTGCAAATTTACTTTTGGAATGTTCTAATGTGCTCCAGTCAGATCTGTCATTATTACCCAATATCACAATGAAGCTTAAAATCACATGATTTCGCCTATATGGGCTACAAGCATGCACTGTGGTTTTCATTGCTGCTAGTGTTTTTGTAGTCACAGCTTTTGTCAAATTTTCTGGTGTTTTACCTACAATATTGTGGTAATTAGTATTTGTGAACCTGTATCAATAACTTTTTTGGGAATGAAGCTGTAATTAAAGGAAAAGAAGGAATGATATATGGGAATTAGGATTTACAAGTAACATTAGTCCAAAAATATTACTACGGATTCTGTATGGCCTGGTACAGGAGGAGGTCCATAGAGCATGACACCATGAATTACTGCACTGGGTAACACCAACCCTATTGATGTCACTGTCACTAACATTTCAAATTAAGAAAATTTCCAATGCAAGACATTGTCGCTGAATCTAGCCGAATTCAAGATTGTAAAAGTTTGTATATTCCATACACTCAGCATTCAGAGTTTTCTCAAAGGACAAAAAAAGAAAAAGTAAAATACTCTCTAATTCTTATTAATTAAAATCCTTCTATAGACTGGATTCTGTAGGCTACAGAAACGTTCCTTTGGGGGAGATAACATTCCTGACTATAAATTATCAAATTTCCAAATTTGATTTTGTTGTTAAAGGTAATATCAATCCTGTGAATTTTATTTACTCTTGCTGAAGAAGGCTTCCCATTCCCCCTAAAATTATTATTTTCCCCATACAGTCCTTGGGTTTTGGGGAAAGAGTCAAATCATTAAACTTAGAAATTAGTTTCAAAACATATTAGCTGCACAGAGGAATTTTAGGGAATCAATATATTAGATATTTTGTGTTCAATATTTACAAAATTGCTTGGAACGTGGACCAGGAATAAAAATTAGGGAGAGAAAGATGTTGTCTTAGCCTGGGTTCTCTAGAGAACAAAAACCAGTGAAGCATATAAGTAAATGTAAACCAAAAAAAACCAAACCTGTTTCTATCGAGTCAATGCTGACTATAGTGGCCCTATAGGGCGGAGTAGAACTGTCCCATTGGGTTTCCAAGGAGCAGCTGGTGGATTCGAACCGCCAACCTTTTGGGTAACAGCCAAGTTCTTAACCACTATACCTCCAGGGCTCCATAAGTAAATACACAGAGAGATTTGTACCAAAGAAATGGCTCACATGGTTATAGAAGTTGGAACATCCCAAGTCCATGGGTTAGGATAGAGGCTTCTTCTGATTCATGTACCCACTGCAGGGGCTGGCAAACTCAAGATCAGCAAGTCAAAGAGCACGGCTGTTGCTCACAGGCTGCAAAGATCCACAAATCCCAAGATCAGCACACAAGACCCCAGGTAAGTTGCTAGCTCAAGTTCCAAGAACCAGAGGTCAGATGAACAGGAGCCAGCTAAAGGATCCAGAGCAAGCAAAAGCCCACAAGCCTTGCCAGAATGTCCACTTATATTCAGTGTAGGTCATACACCCAAGAAAACTCCCTTTTAACTGACTAGCTACTCAGAGCAGATCCCAGCATGGAGGTGATCATATTACATGAAATCTCATCATGGAAGTGATCACAACATCATACAACTACCAAACCACTGAGAATCATGACCCAGCCAAGTTGACATACAACCTTAACCATCATAGGTGTATAGGTGGCTTCGAGTCTGTTAATCCAGGAACAGTATTTTCTAGGGATGAAAACCACAGATATGTACTTAAAGCACATATGCTTTTTTTTTTTTTATATTCATAGTCATTTACATAGAGTTGAAAAGCATTGGATTAGTCTTGTAGAAGGAAGAGTTAATTTTCAAGTAGACAAATACCAATTTTCAAACAATAATTCTTAATCTAGATCAAATTATCTATCATTCTACCCCTAATAATAAAAAAGTGTATCAAAATTGCAAGAAAGCTAAAATATGAGTAAAAGTTTGATCCAGTTGACACCTTGGATAATATTACAAATCGAAGAATGTTTATCCCTCTGGTGGGACACTTCTAGAAGAGATGGCTGACCTGTGTACATTAACAGACAAATAAGTCCTACCTGTAGTCTCCACAAATGGGATAGGAATGTCAAATTTTATCTAATACTCATTTGAAAATAATTGATTTGTTTTCTTAAAGGCTGGCTTTCTAACCCTCCAAGTCAACAGAGTTTCCCAGGCCTTCAACCTTTTGATTGCAGCAGTCGTTTTTTATTCACATATTCCAGGAGAATACCAATTGCTCATTATGTTTCAGCCCGTCAATAAAACAGTGTTGTGCCAGTAGCAGCAGACATAGGGTTTCTTGGCAATCCAAAAAAGGTGTCTGTGGGGAAAAAAAAAAAAAAAAAAAAACCTAGTAAAATGAGATCACTGAAGTAGAAAATCACTATGTTACTGAGACTAGATGTTGACAGGCATGTGGATTAAAAAAGCCTATCATCTTCCACCATCCTAAACCTTCCCATTTTTGTGAATGGGAAGAGGTTTCTGCAGATGACCCCAAATTCATCCAGTACTCCTCTCAAAACACTGTTGGCTAGACAAATAAAGAAGAGAAGAAATCTTGTTTTGTCTTTTGGATTTTTGTGACTCTCATCTCTTCCTCTAATGAGATATGTTGAGGGAATAAATAGACTCCTTGGAGGGCAAACATGGTAACTTCTCCTGATTGTTTTGCTATAATAATATTTTTTTTAACTTCAAAATAATCTATGGATTAATAATTCAAATTAATCATAATTTTCTCTGGTCTCTTCATTTAATAAAGCTGTCCCTATAACCCAGTCTATCCAAATCACGCTAATAATAAATTGAACACTAATAGGCTCTTGCATTGCCTCACCCAACAGAAGACTGTCCAGATCTGGTGTTTCCCTACCTTTGACCTAACAACAGATGGCAGTCCCTGTTGGCTCCCTTTCGGCCCTGGTTCAAATCGGAATTCTTTGGGGAATATCAAGATAGACAAATACCACTTGCAAGGGGGATGAACTCTCACTGGAGGCTTGAACTTCTCCTCCACTGCTGAAAGACACTGGAGACAGCCATTGGCATTGCTAGGGGAATCCCACCACACGCCTCTCCCACAAAAGGGGAACTCAGCACTCAGCCTAAGTAAGCCCCTTCTGCATTCCAAAAGAGAACCAGGAGCCCAAAATAATACCACAAAGACTCTGAAATTTAATTTACCATTGGAATCACAACACAGCAACACAAGCCAAGACCCAGGTCCTAATAAGAAATAGGGAGATTGTCAGCTAAAAAGAAATATTTAAATAGGATGCAAAATCTCCTAACACAATAGGCAAAATGTTTAGAATATAACTGAAAATTCCTCATCATACCAAAATTGAGAAAAGCACAATATGAATGTAAAAGATTATCTACTAATGCCACCACCAAGAGGAAGCAGACATTGGAATTACCTAGCACGGACTTTAAAGAAGCTGTAATAAAATTCTTCAACAATCATTCACAAATTGTTTTGAAATGAATAGAAGACCTCAGCAAATAAATAGAAGTTCAAAAACAACCAAGTAGAAATTACAAAACTGAAAAATTCAATCACAGACATTAAAAAGAAAAAAAAAAAAATCACTGGAGAGGCTTAAAAAATAGTAGAGATGACAGAGGACAGAATCAGTGAACTTGGAGAAAGAACAATAGGACTCAGCAAAGGAGAACAACAGAGACAAAACAGACATTAAAATAAAAAGGGACAAAGTTTCGTGTGGTACAATGAGAAAAGATCCAACATTCGCATCATTGGATTCCTGGAAAAAAAGAAGAGAAAGAGAATGGAGTAAAAATAATATTTGGAGATATAATACCTGAAAACTTTCCAAATTTCTTGAAAGATACAAACCTACATATCCAAGAAACTGAATAAAACAAAAAAGTAGATGCCAGGACATGCCATAATTAAACTTTTGATAATTTAAGAGAAACAAAAAATCTTGATAGCCAGAAAGAAACAATGCAATATCTATAGGGAAACACCTTTTTGAATAGCAGTGTATTTCTTATCTGAAACCACGACACCAGAAGGAAGTGGTACAATATTTTTCAAGTGGTAAAAGAGCTGTCAACGATAAGTTCTATATCCAGTGAAACTATCCTTCAAGAATGAGTGGGAAATAAAATCATTCTTATAGGAAGGAAAACTAAAATAATTTTTCACTAGCATAGCTACCCTTCAACATATTGGCTAAATGACGCTCTTCAGTGAGAAAGAAAATGATTTAATAAAAAGTATCTTGAAATATTAAAAAGAATGAACAATAAATAGAGTAAAATATGGGTTTATAAATAGCTATCCCTTTTCCTCATTAATGTTATAAATCATATATAATGGTTGAAACAAAAATTACAACACCTAGCAACAAATGAAAATGAGGTTTCCACACTTAATTCAAACAGCAAATATGTTGATACTAGCAGAATGCTTTAAGTCAACATGTCTATATGGTAATATCCAGAGAAACCACTATGGAAACCGTACAAGAGATGCACTCACAATGCTATAAATATATTAAGACAAAAGTCTAAAAAAGTTCAAGCAACCCATAGGAATCCAAGAAAGAGAACCTGAGTAATGAGAACCAGAGGAAACAAATAAAATACTAATAATAATAAAATGGAAGACTTAAGCACCAACGTGTCAATAATTACTTTAAACATAAATGTTCTAAATATGCCAATCAAAAGACAGATCGACCGAGTGGAATTACAGAAATGAAATACAGTTTAACACCATGTACTACTTATAAGAAACACACTGTCAAATCAGTCATAGATAGTTTTAAAAAGTAAGAGGATATGTAAAAAGATATATCAGACAAACATTAGTTAAAATAGGATTAGCTATATGAAACTGTGATAAAGTAGCCTTCAGAGCAAAGAAAATTACCAGAAACAAAGAGAAATGTTACATAATACATAACAATAAAAGGCACAACTTGTCAGGAAGATATGACAAACCTAAGTGTGTATGCAATGAACCTCTGAACTTCAAAAGACATGGAGCAATAACTAAAAGAGCTGAAATGATAAAAGACAAAGAAACAATTATAGCTGGGGACCTTAACAACCCCCTTTCAGCAAGTGGTAAAACTACTAGATAGTAAAACAAAAATAAAAATGTTCTGAACAACACAATAAAGCAACAAGATCTAATTGACATTTTAGAACATTCCACTCAGCTTTAGCAAAACACACATATTTTTCAAGTGTTTATGAATATTCTCCAAGATAGACCATATCTCACACCCTCCTTGTGGCAGCCCATATCCAATGATAGCAAGGCAAAGAAGTACATGAAGACCTGTCCATGTCAGTCTGTTAAGGAACACTTCAGTGGCATTACTCATCCAAGAGCTCCCAACAGGTTAGCTGAAGTTTGGCTAGGCCTGTGATGCCATTTGCAGTCACACTGATATGAAGAAAGGCAGGTTTGAAAGATCTTCATAGGCAAAGATTATGCATAGTAGGTGTAAGAATGTCATACATTAATTAAGCAAACGTTCCTCTACCTGGAGCATTATTTCATCCTACCAAACACCCTCTAATTCGTTCTCTAGTTACAAGCACTTCTTCTGCTTCTTAATTAATGCCTGAGCTCTCAAACCCACAGACAACAAGGAATTGAGGGTCAGAGAAAATTCCAGCCACCCAGAGGCAAAATGAAGAAATATAAGACAATGATCAAAATTCCAATACTATAAACAGAAAATACAGATAAATGAAATGTCCCAAGTGCCACCAAACTTTCTAACAGAAAGTCCACTCAACACACACACACACACACACAAGTACACACACATATAATCACACACGAATACACGTACACATTCTCTGGATATCTTTAAGATCAAGGAGGCAAGTTTCCTGAATTAGCTGAAGAGAAAACAGGATATTCAGAGGTGTCAAAGAGAATTATAAACAGAAGAAAAATGTCTCTTGCATTTAAAACACTTTTTGTTCCTCCTGGAGAGATACCCAAAAAAGAGAGGGAGAGAGAAATGCCCTCTATTGGAATGACCTTTTGTAAGGACATAAAGAGTTCTCTGCACCACCATCTATCCCTGAGCCCGCTGTTCTGTTGCACTGAATCACCACCTGAAATTCTCCTTTACTTTTATCCTCCCTCTGCTGTACCTCAGAGGTGAGGTCGGTACTGCTGACATGGCAGGTGTAATTTAGTCAGTGAAAATGCTTCACAACAAGCACACTTACCCATTGACCTTCATCCCCCCTCCTCTGAAACGGAAGCATCTGGCAGCTTTGTATTTCTATATGGGAGAAGCATTGTGTAGAGCCCTGGGGCTTCTCTCCTTCCTGTCAGAATGCCCCCACACCCTTTAGCAAAAATTAATGAAGGAGAAAATGGGGCACGAGGCCCAACTATACTCTTTTCTTTCCAGTTGAGCATTTAAAGTGTTGAGTCATATTAAGCATACAGAGAGATAATCTTAAAGAGACATATCCTGTCATGTATCATCATTTTACTGGAACAGATTTTGACTAGGAATACAACCTGATTAGTCTATATGAATGCAGTTTTCTTTAGGTGTATGTCACACTATTGATTAGGCTGTGTTTTCCGAAGAAAACATGTTCTTTTCTGAAATTATCCTTGGCATAAGCCAAGAATTGCATTTCCTTGACTTTTGAGTTGTTATTAATGAGCGTATACAGCATGTTTGTGCAATTTTACATTTAGAAGGTTTCCTCAAACTTGGGGCCATTTGAACTCAAAGTATCAAAACCTTAAACTCCTAAATACCTCTGCCAGAGCTGTAGGACCCCACGTTGAGGCCTGAATGAAGCTGACCTGTTTAAGCTGAAGAAAAAATGTATCTGAGAAATCAGTAGATTTTGAGCCTGAAGATTAGAAGTTGGTAGAAAACAATATAAGGTGATAAAACTAGTACATTTTTTTAATTGAAAGTTTAAAATCTGATATGCTGCTTGCTGTACGTAAATGGACGGATGGACGGACGGACGGACGGACATAGATTCCTCTACCAGAAGCATCAGTTAATACACATGACTTGTTTTTTAGTTGAATTTTTCAGCGTTGCGAGGCAATTCTTTACAGGTCTCTAGCATTTTTTCATGTCTGGCGTGGGAGAAACTGACTGCTCTGTATTCCAGCCTGTCTTTTCAAGGTTGTTTATGTAATGGACAGCCTTGAAGATAGAGAAAATGTCCCCATCGGTAGCAAGAAGCATGTAATCTTACTGTTTAAACCAAGAAAACCAAAGCCTTTGCCATTAAGGTGATTCCGACTCACAGCAACCCTATAGGACAGAGTAGAACTTCCCTACAAGGTGTCCAAGGCTGTAAATCTTTACGGAAGCGGACTGCCACATCTTTCTCCCATGGAGCAGCTGGTGGGTTTGAACCTTTTGATAGCGGCCAAGCACTTAACCACCGTGCCACTAGAGCTCTTCTTTTACCGTCTAGTATAATAAAAATAATGTCTTCCTCCAGTGCAAAAGACAATCATGCTTACTGCTATTTATAAATGATTCAGAATCTTGAACCTTAAGGTCCGTCTCCTGTAATGTACCCCACTGAGTATGCAGGTGTCCCCTGGCCCTTTTCCTCTTGACCTGTAGGGACTGGAACTTGGGGAACTGGAAAAACCATGCTGATCTGACCGCTATTTCTCTGTGAGAAATAAGCAGAGTTTTCCTCTCTGATCTAGGTCTTATGTCTTCTATCAGCATCCATGAAAATAGAATAGACAAACTTGTATACTTGCGAGTAGAATAAAATCTCAGACCTTTGAAATTTCTTGACATGTTTGGTGATGAAGATGGGATTATGACAGAGACTTGGATTTCTGAAAGAGGAAGTTCGAGGGCCTCGCAGGCCACTGAATGAGATTTGAGGGAAGTCAATTCTCAACATAAGTTGACAAAATCATATAGTCAAATGGGTAATAAGTCCACTTTAACTTTATTCTCCATTAATGGAGAGGAATTGAGAGATGGTTGTGGTTAAGCCCTTGGCTGCTAACCAAAAGTTTGGAAGTTTGAACCCATCAGCTGCTCCACAAGAAAAAGATGTGGCAATTGGCTTCCATAAAGACTTATAGCCTTGGAAACCGTATGGAGTTGGAATTGATTTGACGGCAAAGGGTTTGGGTTTTTTAGGTTTTCAAAGGCAGGGCACCAAAGAGCTTCCTGACCTATGTCCTGGGTATTGCTAAGTCTTCTCTGGGAAGGGGGACTTCCTCTCCAAACTGACGGTCAGCCATAAGTCCACCTGGTTGTAACTGGTCCTATGATGTGTCCTTGGTTGGCAAAAGTTTTTTCTCCCTTTTAGGCAACAGTTAGAAAAACAGACATCTACACTGAGCATAAAAGAAGAAAACTTTTCAACAGCTATGGGCAGAAGCCAAGTGAATCATTAATATTTTGGCTGTTTCATTTGGGAAATGAGGAGATGGGCACATACTAATTGCTAAGGAAGAATGACAACAGCTGGATAATCATATAGTACAACCATTCCTGCAGTCTATCACATCAATCTTAGATCCATTTAGAGACAACAATGAACAGTTTTAGAATTTTTTTTTTTTTTTTTTTTTGCCAGTAGGTACCAGCTGCTATGAGGTAGCTTTGCGTATGTCTGAGAGATTTCCCCCATTTGATGTCAATTCCATTTCAGGGATCTGATAAAATCAAAGAGAAGTTGCTTTCCAGGGACATGATGTTGCTCCTGGGATTATACTTCTTGTGTGAAAGGCAGGTATCAACTTGCCTCCCTTCCATGCAACTTATACCTTAGAAGTGGTCAGAAGAAATCATTATATATTTGAGGAAACACCATTAGTAGATGATACTAATACTTGAGACAGAAGAGAGACGCTCCTGCCTTTGGCCTACTGCTTTCTCTCTTGCTGGTATTTCTGCCTCATGAAGGTGGCCAAGAATTGCCACTGAATTCATGGATGGGAACTGAATTTGGTTCAACATTCTTACTATCACTAAATATGCAGATAAGCAAAGATCACTTTAAAGAGTGATTGAGGATTTTTGATGAGTACATTCTTGGAGGTAATCAACTTTATATCTTAGCAGCTGCAGTTTAATGGTAGTGGTAAAATACTCACTTAATTTAAAAAATGTTTCAGCCCAGTCAT